>NC_071266.1:11501165-11598665 GCF_023375685.1 Ictalurus furcatus
GAGAGAGAGAGAGAAACAGACCTGAGCATGGGGCGAATGAGAACTAGGATGATCTGTCATCATCCATCGGTCAAGAGGAGATAACAGAGAGACAGAGGGAGAGATATAGAGTGAACAAGAAGAACAGGGAGGGAGATGGAGGAATAAAGAGATATTCACACTGCATCAATTTACAGAGAGGAGAGATGAAGATGAAGAGAGAGAAAACTAAGATACAATTATGTGATAAACCTTCGGAATTAGAAACACTTTATTTGCCAAAACTCTACAAGCTACACGGGTTTGTTTTTACCAGTCAGAACATTAGTCATTAGTCATCCATCCATTTTATCCATCTATCCATCCACCTGTATTTAGATTCTCCAAAGCTTGCATGAAAAGAAACATGTGGTCATATAGAAACACCTGGTCATATAGAAACACCTGGTCATATAGATACACGTGGTCATATAGATACACGTGGTCATATAGAAACACGTGGTCATATAGAAACACCTGGTTATATAGATACACGTGGTCATATAGATACACGTGGTCATATAGTAACACATGGTCGTATAGAAACATGTGGTCATATAGAAACACCTGGTCATATAGATACACGTGGTCATATAGAAACATGTGGCCACATAGAAACACGTGGCATATAGAAACATGTGGCCACATAGAAACACGTGGTCATATAGAAACACGTGGTCATATAGAAACATGTGGCATATAGAAACATGTGGCCACATAGAAACACGTGGTCATATAGAAACACGTGGTCATATAGATACACGTGGTCATATAGAAACACCTGGTCATATAGAAACACGTGGCCACATAGAAACACGTGGTCATATAGATACACGTGGTCATATTGAAACACCTGGTCATATAGAAACACGTGGTTATATAGATACACGTGGTCATATAGAAACACCTGGTCATATAGATACACGTGGTCATATAGAAACACCTGGTCATATAGAAACATGTGGTCATATAGATACACGTGGCCACATAGAAACACGTGGCCACATAGAAACACGTGGTCATATAGATACACGTGGTCATATTGAAACACCTGGTCATATAGAAACACGTGGTTATATAGATACACGTGATCATATAGAAACACCTGGTCATATAGATACATGTGGTCATATAGAAACACCTGGTCATATAGAAACATGTGGTCATATAGATACACGTGGTCATATAGAAACACCTGGTCATATAGAAACACCTGGTCATATAGATACACGTGGTCATATAGTAACTGGATCAGAGTGAAATTAAACTACAGCAGCATTAAGTTCAGTTCAAAACTGTGTGTATCACTGTCAGTGTAATCTGGTCACATGATCATCTGATCTGATCTTTCATTCTCTCTCTCTCTCTCTCTCTCTCTCTCTCTCTCTCTCTCACACACACACACTAGAACCTGCGTAAACACAAAGTGCAGTTCTAAAATGTTTTTTTTTGTTTGTTTGTTTCTTTATTTCTTTTTTTCTTTCTTTCATTTTATCTATCTGTCATCAGTATCTCTGCCTCTCTTTGTTGTACACCCTCTTTTGACCTGCTTTAGGTTTGTGATGTGTTCTGTATATGAACATGTGTTTCAATGCTTTTAACTATTTTGATAATCTGATCTGGGCTATTTGATTTATGCAGATGAATGTATTTAATTTAATTTCTTAATGAACTTATTAAACGTAAAATATTTTTAAAAATTCATTCTTATTAAGATCTCCACAATCACATTAAATTGATTAGGTGATATTGGAGTTGGGTGTCACAGTTAATTCCATTCAATTTGGGTAGATTTCGTTCTTTGTGAACCTTTGTGGTTCTCTCTCTCTCTCTCTCTCTCTCTCTCTCTCTCTGTGTGTGTGTGTGTGTGTGTGTATGATCCCCTTTTTTATCCTAAGTATCATGTGAGAGCAGGTTACTGAGCAGCTCATAAGTCAGGGTAAATATGAGCAGCTTTAATCACCGCTGGCTGTATATGAACTCTACTTATATCCGTGTTGACTTTTCAGGAAGAGTATCACATATCATCATCAAAAATCAGCTAATATTAGTCCTGAATATTTACACACTCTACTATTACGTTATTAGTGCCAACATGGTCATAAATAACCTTTTCCTAAGAACACACGTGGGTGTAAAACTGTGTTCTGGTTAATCCTTTGCATTTGTAAAACTTTTGTTCATCTAAAATGGAGTCATAAAGCTGAAATATTCTGCTTTTGATCCTAATTTCTGTAAATCCTAATTTCCGCAAATCCTAAACTGCTAAATATTGCTATTTATTTATTTATTTATTTATTTATTTACCACCAACTTCAGGTGCTTTAATTATGCTGTACTAGAAATACAAATTTGTTTAAATTTGTATTTGAATTTATATGTACATATATTTATATTAATATATGTAAATTCATTATTATGAAAAAAATATATTCATATTTGTTATTTTATTTTAAATCACATATTTTGTATTTCATAACATAAGCTATTATATGACACTGAACGGGCCACAATTAAAAAGCCCACTGTAGTGCACACAGTGTATTTGTATGAGTAAACAGACAGTATTAGCGTTTGCATGTGGCTGTAGGGTTCTCTCCCTGAGAGAAGAGGACTTAAAGGAGTGTGCTGGTTACTGATTAAAACCAGATCTTTTATCAGATCTGAAATCAGCGAGCCTTCGACACACGCCAGATTTTTAAGGAAAACATCCTGTTCTCAGACACTCTGTGGTGTGCGTGTTGGGTAAACATGCCATTAGCTCGGTTGGACATTTTGTATTAGTATAAAATGAGGCTACACGTCAAATACTGGACAAAACCGGCTAATCACTAACTGCTGCAGAGAATACTGGAAGGATCCAGCTCAAACCAACACGCTGATACATCCCAGAGAACATTATTACACTCACAAACAGAGTCTGTTTTTACACACTGACGTCACCCTGCTCTCACCATTATTATCCCACAAATTTTGTGACTGTCCAGCTACATAAAATTTTACTAACAACAGTTCAGATAAGTGACTAACATGACTGAACGGTGAAAACAATCACCTTTTAATGCTTAACCATTAATGATTAGTTCATGGCTATAAATAGGGTGCATCAATTTGAGGTGGACAAATACACCAGCACGGGCATCCGGGAAAAGCCGATTATGGAACGGTGCAAACAACTTTTCTCCCGTTGACCAAACATTCAATATTTCATCCGATGTGAAGCGCTAATAACGTCTGCTGCTTGTTCCTGATTCATTATTTAAAAAAAATATTTAAACACATTTGCTTGTACGGATGAAAGACACATTATTTTACAAAGCTATATGGAAACAGTGACTAAACAGAGAACAGAGCAGCGCAAAACTGTTAAATAGCTGTGCTGTTAGCAGGTCGAACAAACCTGAATTACATAACCAAATATTAGCTGAAGGTTTTTATATTTTGAGGACATGAACATGAAATGGCTGTGCAGATTTTTTAGAAAAATTATGTACACAGAGTCATCCTATCCCTGGGAATTCTAGAGTATTGTTTTTGTTAGTCTGTATCCATGCACGTAACTAGCTAAATGTTAGCTTTGGGGTTTAAATACAGCTTTTACATCATTTGTTCTAGCTAATAGTGATCTAGCTAATAAACTGTCCACCCCAAGTTATGTATTGTTTCATAGTGTTGCTATGTAAAGTATCGTAAATGTATACTTCTCTGTCCAATCATACTTACTTACCTGAACAAAGTTAGCTAGTTAAACTACAGTATCTCACTAAAGTGAGTACACCCCTCACATTAGTGTAAATATTTGATTATATCTTTTCATGTGACAACACTGAAGAAATGACACTTTGCTACAATGTAAAGTAGTGAGTGTACAGCTTGTGTAACAGTGTAAATTTGCTGTCCCCTCAAAATAACTCAACACACAGCCATTAATGTCTAAACCGCTGGCAACAAAAGTGAGTACACCCCTAAGTGAAAATGTCCAAATTGGGCCCAATTAGCCATTTTCCCTCCCCGGTGTCATGTGACTTGTTAGTGTTACAAGGTCTCAGGTGTGAATGGGGAGCAGGTGTGTTAAATTTGGTGTCATCGCTCTCACACTCCCTCATACTGGTCACTGGAAGTTCAACATGGCACCTGATGGCAAACAACTCTCTGAGGATCTGAAAAAAAGAATTGTTGCTCTACATAAAGATGGCCTAGGCTATAAGAAGATCGCCAAGACCCTGACACTGAGCTGCAGCAAGGTTGCCAAGACCATACAGCAGTTTAACAGGACAGGTTCCACTCAGAAGAGGCCTGAGTTTGTAAGTACATCATTTACAAAAGTAAATACATAAGAAAGTAAGTAATTATGTAAGTAAATAAGTACATGTGTATGTATGTAGGTACATAAGTCAGAATGCAAGTATGTGCATAATTAAGTAGGTATATAAGTAAATATAAGTAAAGAAGAAGTGTACGTGAGCAATAAGTCAGTTAAGTATTGAGGTGCCAGATAATTGAGGGCTTTGTAGACAAACAATAAGATTTTAAAGTCAATCCTTTACTTAACATGGAGCCAGTGCAAGGAGATTAGTATGGGTGTAATATGGTCAACTTTGTGCTTCACTTTGAGAAGGCTGGCAGCTACAATACATTTTGTACTAGCTGCAGATGAGAAGCTGTGAACTGAGAGACACCGTAATACAGCGAGTTACAATAATCTAGCCGAGATGTTACAAAGGCATGGATTACTGTTTCAAAGTTACTTGTGGATAAAAAGGGCTTAACTTTAGAAAGATGAAAAAAACAAGACTTGACAACAGCAGTTATCTGTATGTCAAACTTTAGGCTGCTGTCAAATAGTACGCCCAGGTTTCTGGCACGTTGCATATTATACAAGGCAAGAGAGCCGATATCATACTCAAAAGAGCTGTTTTCCTTAGGGAAAAACAAAATCAGTTGAGTCTTCCTTTCGTTAAAGAGTCCCAGTATAACCCAGTCTTGCTTGTGATGTTTCTGGGAGAAACACGCCATTTTGTTTTTTTAACAGGAAATAAACACATCATTTCTCCAGCTATTTGCATCCATTCACTTTTAATTCCGCATCGAAATTGGGTTTGGGTTAAAAATGTACATTTGGACATCAGATATTTTGTGTCTCTTTTACTTGTCCTTGCACATGTATTAGTACAAAATGTAAGACAGAAAGATGTTACATTTACATTTATTCATTTAGCAGATGCTTTTATCCAAAGCGACTTACAAATGAGAAAATACAAGCAAAGCGATATATCAAGCAGAGAACAATACAAGTTGTGCTACCATACAAGATCCATTAATTGAGTTCCAGAAGAAGCAAAGTGCGCAGAGTAGAGGTGTAAGTGCACAGAGTAAATTTTTATTTTATTTATTTAGTTACTTATTTTTATGGGTTGGTTAGGTGTTCATGGAAGAGGTGGGTCTTTAGCTGTTTCTTGAAGAATGTGTGTGACAGATTCTGCGGTCCGGATTGAGGTTGGAACTTCATTCCACAACTGAGAAACAGTTAGTTTGAATGTTCTTGAAAGGGACCTTGAGCCATGCTGAGTAAGTACTACTAAGCGTCGGTCGTTGATTGATCGCAGATTGCGTGAGGGAACGTAAGCCTTCAGGAGAGTGTTGAGGTAGGTGGGTGCTGTTCCAGACAAGGTCTTGTAGGTGAGCGTCAAGGCCTTGAATTTGATACGGGCGGCTACAGGAAGCCAGTGGAGGGAGATGAAGAGGGGTGTGACATGGGTTCTCTTGGGCTGGTTGAAGATGAGGCGCGCTGCAGCATCCTGAATCATTTGAAGGGGTTTGATGGAGCTGGCCGGGAGGCCCGAGAGTAGTGAGTTGCAGTAGTCCAGATTTGAGATAACAAGAACCTGGACTAGTATCTGTGTAGCCTGTTCGGTGAAGTAGGGTCTGATTGTCTTGATGTTGTACAGGATGAACCTACAGGACCATGCAGTTGTTGAGATGTGGTCTGTAAAGGTCAAGCTGTCATCGTGAATCACCCCAAGGTTCCTGGCCGTCCTGGTTGGCTTGAGTGTGGTTGAGCTGAGCTGTACAGTGATTGCTTTTGAAGCCAGACTGCTTGATGTCCAGGAGGTCCAGGATACTGCTTGTTGGTAAGTGGTCTGCAATTATATAGCACTTTTTTAACCTTAGCGGGTCTACGAAGCACTTTACACTGGTTCTCATTCACCCATTCACACACATACACACTCACACACCATGGGTAGCTGAACTGCCATGCAAGGCGCTAGCTTGCCATCGGGAGCAACTTGGAGTTCAGTGTCTTACCCAAGGACACTGGAGTCATGTCGGCAGGGAATCGATCCGCCAGTCCTACGATTAGTGGACAATGCGCTCTACCACTTGAGCCACAGCCGCCCACAGTATTCAGATCGATTGTTGTTCTTATACTGTACATATGGTATTTGTAGTCAAAGTTCAGGGTCAGCCATGTTACCTGGAGTGTCCCTGAAGCAGTAGAACACTAAGAGCCTCGTTCTAGAGCCGACTTCATCTCTTAACCTCCTGATTAAAAAGTCCACATCTTTAACTGCTAAGCTACGACTGCCCAGAAGCTAAAAAGATCATAACGAATATTACACTAATTATATTAAGGATAGGATATTTTATAATACGCTTATAACTTTTACATTACAATTTCCAATAACTTTACATTACAAAATAATATCACATTACATTACAGGCAGGATATTACACCCTGTTATTAGCTCCTGTGTGAAAAAACAACAACATGCAAAATACAGCGTGTTCAAAAAGTCACGAAACAAAAGGAATATTGAGCAAATATATCGATCTGAATACAATATGTTGCGTAAAATCTGCAAAAACATGATGCAGCATATGAGAAAACGTTGTAAATAATTAATACAAAATGACGTATATGTAGTTTTACACTCCTGAGTTTTTGGACACGCTGTACAGTGTAGGAATGTTTTATTCCGGGAAATATGTGGGCATTTATTACATAATTTGCAATGATAAATAATATTAAAAAGTCTTCTGTGCTGCTTTTTCGCTCTCGGGCGCGTCTCAGTTTGAGTTGCTTATTCATTTCCTTCAAGTGTAGTTATTTTTTATCTGATTTTTATTTTGGCGCAGAAATGGAAGAGGCTGTAAGAAAAAGTTTTAGCACTTGGAAAGTCAAGAAATCAATAACTCTATATTGGACTCAAAGGTGTAAAATCGACATGTGTGTGTGTGTGTGTGTTTCTCAGAGCCAGGGAGATTCGTGATTCGTGACCTGCATTTGACACACTTAATTACCTTATCTCACACACACACACACACACACACACACACACACGAATAAGTGTTGGGTTTATCTCTGTTTGCCATAGTTTCTCATGACATCTTCACCGAGAAAGAGAGAGAGAATGATAGAAAAATGTGTGAGAAAATGTGTGATATAAGAAAAAGATTAACAACTACACACCTACACACAAAGTACTGATTGTGTAAGGAATATGACACTCTGCGTTGTGCTGTTATAGGAAAATTATCAACGACTACTGTATGTGGTGTGATAAAGCGACGTCACTGATACTGATTTTTTTCAGTATTTTCACTTTTCATTAGTGTTTTATTCCTCTTTTACCACAGCAACATGCCAACTATTAAAATTTTATTAATGAAATCATGAAATGCCATACTTTTTATCCTTTTATACACAGCAAAATCGCGAGTGTTGATTTAACACCCACAGTGTTGAATTTACACCCTAAAGGGTTTATATAAGTCCATTGGACTCAAATGAACACTCTTGGTATTAATTCAACACTGGGGATTTTACTGTGTAGTTACGTTTAATGTCTGCAGAATAAGGTATTACTTACGTTATAGCAGCTATAAACAGACGTTCCCTCTCCAAACTCTGATTTCTTCTGTAAGTATTACAGAAAACTTCATCATATCAATGATTACACACGTTTATTTTAACCCGTTTATGTGGATTGTCCTCTGTACAAGTACAAGAAATGTTATCATATGTGGATGGTTCAAATCTTTCAAATCTTTACAGTCTAATTTGTAACATCACAAACTGAGCTTTATACAGAAGTGCTGAAAGGGTCAGTTTGTACCAGAAAAATGTGAAGAAAAGCAGTATTAAGATGAGATATAGGACAAGCTGCCACTGTTGGGCCCTTGTTCAAGGCCCTTAACCCTCTCTGCTTCAGGGGCACTGTATCATGGCTGACCCTGCACTCTGACCCCAACTTCCTTACATGCTGGGATATGCAAAGAAAATAATTTCACTGTGCTGTAATGTATACGTGATCAATAAAGACTCATTATTTTAATGCAATAAAATAATTAAATGCATGCTTTTAATGTTTTTAACAAGAACCTGCCATTGTTTACCTACTTATGTTTTTTTTTTTTTGAGCTTCCATGTTTTATTTAAGTGGAAATTAATGTTAGATATGTTCATTTAAATATGTCAATGTATCCATGAACTATTTTTTCAGTGTTCTTTCAAAAGTTTTATCCCAAGTTAAATGATAATGCTGTGTGAAAAAAATGCCTGAAAAGTGATGATATAATAAAATGTTTAATGAGTAATGAACAGATTTATATAATCAAAATTTAATAATACATGAAAATAGAAAAAAAAATATTAGAGGCCATAATACAGTCTAAAAAAAGTTTATATATATATATATATATATATATATATATATATATATATATATATATATATATATATATATATATATATAAAATTTTTTATATAATTTTAAATATATATATAATTTTTTTTCAACTTCTTACTAGAATTAAGACTAAATGTCACAGTACAAACCAAACCAATGAAAAAAATGTTTCTATTTATTCAATACTCTCATGTGCTTTTAATTACAAAACATTTTTCCCATTTTGATATATTTGTTCATTTGCTGCTAGAGCTCATGCTCTGTGTCATTCTCTTCAGCGGCAATTTTATTCACTGCAGTAAATCTAGGAGAAGAAAGAGATCTGAATTATCACACAAACCCAGATGATGCACGTCCTTCACCCTGACCCTCTGTGTATGTGTGTGTGTGTGTTTACATGAGAGAGAGAGAGAGAGAGAGAGAGAGAGAGAGAGAGAGAGATGGAGCGTACAGGCCCTGAAGAGCTTGCTTGCCTGTTTCTGATAGTAATTGCCCCTCCATTGTGATACTGTGCTGCAGATGAAGGACGCTGTGGATTGATGAGGATCATCTCCTCCCGATTCACGTCTTTCTCCTTACTACAGCTGAGCTGAAGCGGCTTTTATTAGACGCTCATGAAGCAGGCACGACGGCAGAAAAAACAAACACACACACACACACACACTTTGCACAACGACACACAATGTGGCGTGTTGCAGCACGTCTCTTATCATCAGTCTGCTGCGAAAGTTTTTTTTTGTGTGAAGTTTTCTTGATGGTGAAATTTCAGCTGATAAAAAAAGATTTTGAAAAACTCTCTGGCTGAACATAAGAGAACATTAAACATTGAGAAACTGTGAGCTGTATTAGCATTATCTAATGCTAACAAAGTATGTAACCTTTTAAACACCCCAAACACATTTCTTATTAGCCTTACTGCAGCTAAAAAATAATAAGCAGAGGTTTCACTCTTCACAGTTATTTGATGAATTAATTCATTTATATATATATATATATATATATATATATATATATATATATATATATATATATATATATATATAAAGTACTGTGCAAATGTCTTAGTCACATGCAAAGAAATGCTGTAGAGCAAAGATACTCCTTATAATAAGGAAATGAAATGTTTGTACATTTTGAAAAAAATACTATAAAGAGCAGTAATCAGTAATAAATGAAACAAAGTCAATATCTGGTGTGACGACCGTTTAAAAAAAGAAAAGAGTAGTCTCAGGTACATTGTGTGCAGTTTTATAAGGAAATGAGCTGTAATATTTACTGAGTATGATAACATGTCTTCTTATATTTTTATACAAAATGCAGCAGCCTTCATTTCATTATGGTGCTTTTTTTTTTCATCTGAAAAGTGTCTCTTATGTAATATGCTGCTTTCTGCTTTACTGATATATAAACATTTCTCTGTAACATTTTCATTTTGTGCTGGAAAAGTAATGTTTGGGAATCTGAAATGTTTTTGCACTGACTCGTTATTGTAGAAGTCATAGAATAAAAATCTCGAACAAAGTTTGTACTAAAAAAAAGAAAGATTTTTGCACAGTACTGTATGTTTATCTACTATCCATGAAGCTACCCATAGCTACAATGAACAAATTAGTTCCTGTTATCATGTATGTTATAGCAGCTGTAAACAGTCTTTCCCTCACCAGGCTCATTCTCAAAGAATGCTGTAAAAGTAAATAAACGTCTCCTTATAGAAAACTTCATCATATCAAGTATTACACACTTTTTTTAGATTATGTGGAGCGTCAAACATTTTATATAAATGTGGTTGTTATTATTATTACAGTAAAATAAAATGGCAGCCTGGACTTAATAGGTGCGAGTGTGAATGAGGAAAGGGGGAAGTGAGGTTAATAAATGGCTGTGTGTGTGTGTGTGTGTGTGTGTGTGTGTGTGTGTGTGTAAAACCAAAGAATTTGTGATAACATCTAGATTTCACATTATCTGTCAACATAACCTAGATGAATTGCAACATTTTAAAGCAGGTTCAGCACGTTTAAAGCGTCCATATTAATTCTGGTTGTGTTTTATAAGTGCTCAATTCGCTGATCTGAGATCAGTGAGATAAGCACTAACCTCATATGCTTACTCAGAACTGATCACAAGTCAGCTGAAAACTGTACACTAACACTAACATTTCAGGGCAGGAGAACCACTCACTGATTTTTAGATCAGACCTGCTGCTTCTATACTTCACCATCATCTCTCTCTCTCTCTCTCTCTCTCTCTCTCTCTCTCTCTCTCTGTCATGCACATTTCTATGGAGACGGCTGAGCAGCAGGATGGTAATGGGTTAGCAGATGGACAGAGAGACATCGTGCTCCATCTGAGCAACTGGTCAGCCAAGCAGGAAGCACCAGGAGGAAAGTAACACACACACACACACATACACATACACACACACACACACACACACACACACACACACACACACACACACACACACACACACTGTCATATGCAGTTGGAGATCATTAAATACAATTCAATATGATTAGAGTATGGAATTCAAATGGAGGGTTCTGAACCTTCACAAATTAATTTAATTGAATATCCCTGATGTAACACATCCCAAATACAGTTAGGTCCATAAGTATTTGGACAGTGACCACATTTTCGACATTTCAAGAATTTAAGAATTTGGTGTATTCTTAAAAATAAGGAATGCACTGGCGAGCTCGGCAACACATGGAGGCCTGGAAGGCCATGGAAGACAACTAAAGTGGATGACCTGAGAATTATTTCCTTGCTGAAGAAAAACCCCCTTCAGAACATCTAGCCAAGTCAAGAACACTCTGGAAGAGGTAGGCGTATCATTGTCAAAATCTACAATTAAGAGACACCTTCATGAATGTACCTGATGTACACCTTCATTTACATGAATGTAAATACAGATGGTTTACCTCAAGATGCAAACCACTGGTAACACTCAATAACAGAAAGAACAGATTAGACTCTGCTTAAAAAAAAAAAAAAAAAAATAAAGCCTGACCAGTTCTGATGCAAGATTGTACCTGAACTAAAATATGGAGGAGGAAAGGCAGAGCTCATGATCAAAAGCACACCACATCATCTGTCAAACATTGTGGAGGGAGTGTTATGGCATGGGCATGTATGGCTGGTGCCAATAGAGCTGCCAATGGAAAAAAAAGCAAACATTTGATCCTCTTAGAAACAGTGCCTATTAATAAAGTTGATACATTTACCCCCTACATTTACCACACCTTCAAATCCATAAAATTTTAATCAGGTGTTGAAGATTGGGTGCCAGTGATTAGAACCTGCTTAGGGAGTGCAGGTGGAACCTTTCTTATTTATACCCCTCTTATATCTAATATCTGTGTTCCCTTTGCTATTGAGATAGCGTGTCATCATGCCAAGATCTAAAGAGTTATGTAAGGCCTTCAGAAAAAAGGTTGTGGATGCCTGTCTGGCAAGGGATTTAAAAAGATCTCCAAATTATTTGAAAAACATCATTCCACTGTAAGGAAAATAATCTACTAATGGCACAGATTTCAAATGACTGCCAATTTGTCCAGGACTGGCCGTCCCAGCAAATTCAGCCAAAGAGCAGACCGTCTGATGCAAAAAGATATCTCCAAGAACCCCAAAATTTCATCACAGGATCTGCTAGTAAGTCTTGCAACGGTTGGTGTCAAAGTGCATACTTCTACAACCAGAAATAGATTTGACCTGCGTGAGAGGCATTCCAGGAATCCTTTGCTGTCTAAAAAGAACATTAGAGCAAGACTACAGTTTGCCAATGAGCATATAGGCAAAGAGCCTTTTGGAATAATGTGCTCTGGACAGATGAATCAAAGATAGAGTTGTTTGCCCACAGTAACAGCAGACATGTTTGGTGCAGACCAAAGACAGCTTTTGAGGAGAAGCACCCCATACCAACTGTGAAGTGGTGGAAATACTATGGTTTAGGGTTGCTTCACTGCCTCAGGGACTGGACAGCTTGCATTCATTGATTCAACTATGAATTCTGCATCATATCTAAGAGTGCTTGAAGATAATGTTAGGCCATCTGTCCCAACATTGAAGTTGCACCAAAAGTAGACCTTTCAACAGGATAATGATCCTTAGCACACAAGCAAATCCACTGAGGAATGGCTCCAAAAGAAAAAATGGAGGGCTATGGAATGACCTTGTCATAGCACAAATTTGAATCCCATTGAAATGTCGTAATGGGATTTGAAACAGGCAGTACATACAAGAAAACTCAAACATCTTGCAACTGAAAGAATATTGCATGGAAGATTGGTCAAAAATTCCAGCAATCCTGGTGGACAATTATGCAAAACACGTACAAGGAGTTATTTCTGCTGAAGGGGGCATAACTAGCTTCTGTGGCCAAGGGTATACTTACTTTTTTCACAAAAGAATATCACATCTATTTGCTAAATATCTCATTGCTCTCTTTCATTCCACTGTTTGTTTGCCCTTCTGTCTCTGGCTGTCTTATTATACACAGTAAAATCCCTAGTGTTGAATTAATACTCAGAGTGTTTATATATAAACACTGTAGGGTGTGAATTCAACATTGTGGGTGTTAAATCAACACTGCTGATTTTGCTGTGTAAATGCCAGGCCTGTTGTGTGTCAAGAATAAGTGACAACCCCACCTTGACCCTCCTGTCCTACTCGTATCCACCATCACCATAATCCTATCAACCCGCAATCTTAAATTATTGTTCTTGCACTCACCCTAGACCTTACTTTCTGTGGGAACGTAACAACTGAAAAAGCTAATTTTCCTTCTGGTTTTGTTCAAGTACATCAACTTCATTAATAGGCACTGTTTCAAAGATGATCAAATATTTGCTAGTCTAAATATGTCAAAAAAGCTAAAAATTTCAATGGGGTGTACTTATTTTTTCACATGAATGATACATAAAATTAAAGCACTTAAAATATAAAAAACATAGCCAAAAACATGACATGGAACACATTTACTTTGGAAATATTATAAATGTAATAGTAAAAATATACAAATATAATAAAAATCAATCCTAGTGAAAAATTTTCACAAATTTGTTTTTCTCCAATAATTCATCCACCAATTTTTTTGGTATTGTTTTGTCAGGCATTTGTAGTAAAGACTGATACAAGTGCAGGAATACATTTTTTAACATTTTATTTTTACAATGAAAATAAAGAAACCCAAAGACTTTGAAATATGAACAAGAAACAGTGAGGCTAGACAACAACACATACATGATATGATGATACGAATAGCAAGACAGCTCCTAAAGCCCGACAACGTGTGCGTGACAATATGTGCCTTAAAAACCTATGCTAATTAGTCAACAATGTGATTTAGGTGCTCGTGGTCATGTGACATGGTGCGTGCAGTGAGCATGTGCTGTGCAAATTGCTTGTGGGTACTGTACTGTGACATGTTTGCTCCTGATGCTGATTCTGGGAACTGGATCAGTGCCATGTCTAGCAACTGCTCTAGTTTAATGTGTGTCAGGTGACTAAACAATCTAAGTATATTAAATGCAAAAAAAAAAAAAAGAGAGAGAGAAAGAAATGCAGAGTTTTATTGATGTGGAAAATTACATCCTGTGCTTCAGTGTCCTGTCAGCATTTGTTAATTTTTTTTCCCATTAAACTAACTCTTTATGTTAATTTATTAAGCAGTGTGTAAGACACAGTATTTCCTGGCATGGGCGCCATGACAGACCTTAAAGAGTACCCCGACTATGAAGACTTGTATGGCTTATTAGATTAACGCTTACATCCACTATATAAATCTGCTATAAAAAAACCCTCTAGATGTCAGTTTAAAAAAAAAATCCTTCCACTCGTAGGCGGCCATTGCTGTTTACATTGCAATGAATTCTGGGTAGTGATGTCAAATGGTTGCAACGGTCTTGATTCTCCAGCGACCCTACAGCGACATAAACATGTCTTCAGCCTTTTCAATTTGAACCCGAGCGTAACATAAGCGAGGAGGCTAATATAGAAGACATTACTCAAAATGTCCATCAAAATGAAGATGATCAGAGAGGTGAGGAGGCGAGTGTGGAGCAAAATCCATGGTGTCTGTGTAGCAACTACACGTCTATACCAACTGAGAGTGTTTGTTGGTAAGCATATGGATGAAACTATCGTTTTACGTTTCATCATATTTTAATATCAATAATTTTAGAGATTATCAGCTATTATCTCGGCATTGTTTACTTTATCCTGTTAAAATTACGACGGCCCGCCAGCGTGCTGTCGTCATGTTATGAGTAAATATATGTTATCTACATAACGTGTGTACGTGTGTACGAAGGTACTCTATCATTGGAAAGCTAAGAAGGTGCTCATATCATTGGAAAGCTAAGATTCTTGTGATTCGATTGATATAAACCATATTGAGATACAATCACAACAGCAGCTACAATCAACATCTCTGTCAGACAACCAACATACAAACAAACACTTATGAAATGGAGGCAGCTCACCTCATATGAAGCCTCACAGCAATCCACTGATCCATAACATCCTGAAGAAAACAGACTTTTTACACTGGCAAAGGTCAAAACAATCCAATAATAAGACCAAAACCATGCATGTTCTCCAAATGGTTCAAGAACAGCTTTAATTGTACTTTGGGTATGCCTTGGCTAGGCGTTTTAGGCTAATTTTACAGGAGATTTACGTTATGACAATATACAGAAAAACACACTAACAAGATGCTTATGGGTTTGATTATATTTACAGATATCCCCTGTATCACAGAACACAAGAACTAGAAAATTCCAGCCAAAAGCAGCACAGTGTGGTATTCTTTTTCTCCTGCGGGGCTAGTAGCTAATTCTTTTGAGTGCTCAAGTGCAACCATTTTACATCATCGACTCAGAGTGCACTGTGCATGTCACATAATGGCGACCACCATAGGTTAAAATATGTATTAAATATTAAGGATTTTTAAAGTTATGAACATATTTCATGTGTTTCTAACAGTGTACTTTCAGTAGGAGAGGGCAATTATTGCATGTTAAGACCAACAAGTCGGGGTTCCTTTTAAATAGTAACAGAAAATGATGTTCTGACAGTTTTTGGTGCATTAACACTGCTGTAGTAATATTATACAGTAGATGTTTATTTGAGCTGTGATGTGTTGAGGGTGGTGTGCAGTGCTGTAGTCAGAGGTGTGTTAATGTGTGTTTTAGTTCTCTTATTTGAACACGGAGGCACACCCATCTCATATTAGTGCCCTCTCTCTCTCTCTCTCTCTCTCTCTCTCTCTCTCTCTCTCTCTGTTTACTCTCTGTGACTAGGCCTGATAAAACTTTAAACACAAGCGCCATCATCATCACCACCGTTGCACAGCCCTGAGACCCAGATCTCTTATTTATCAGTACTACAATGGAGCTCTGACTAAAGTAGAATCATGTGATTTGCAACATCCACCAGTGTTACTGATGATATTTTGCATTTGTGCTGTTATTAAACGTGAGTGATGTCATAAAAACATACAATCTCGTTTTTAGCACGCTCACAATTAATATCTCAGGCAGCACAGGGTGTTAAAAATTACAAACTGCATTTGTACATTAAACGTTTCTCGCATTCATTTAATCTCAAAACACTTGGGGTGTGCTGTTACAGGAAAATAATCAGTGACAGGTTGTGTCTTGTGTTGAAGCAGAATAACTGTTACCACCTCAAATTTAATTCTTTATTTTTCTATGACAGCACATGCTGAAGTGTTTAATTGCTCTTATATGAGAACAATTTGCCAACAATTGCAGTTTTTTTTAAAGCAAATTTTATTTAAGAATGATGTGTCATACTTTTTATCCATTTAGAGTTACATTTAATGCATTGGAACGTCCATGAATCAAGTTGTTACCTGTTCTCACTTGCGGTATAGTAGCTATATAAATCTGGTCATTCCTGCACCAGCCTCTCTTTATTTCTGTCTCCAGCCAAATAAAAATCCACAAGGTTTAAATTTCAAAATCTTAAAGTCATTCTGTGGGTTTCCACTATGGCATGCTCCATGGCAAATCCATGGATTTGTTTTGGTGTGTCAGGGAATACCGTTGCTTCTGCATGAGACATTTCTGAGTCTGTTTATGGGTGTGTTGTAGATTTAGAAGGAATATACATAAGTAACTATGATCAATAAACCCCTGAGTGAGACATGTCACTGTGATGTCAGCCGAGCATCCTGGTTGCAGAAACGATCGGGGAGACTGTAGTGATTTTTAAGAGCGAGCCAGAGTTTGTTTTCTAAAATGTGCTGTTGGGTGTCAGAATCGGTAAAATGTTCATAAGCACATTGGATTTTAGGGATAATTGCTCCGTCTTTGCAGCACCCTTTTCATCTCGGCTAAGTAGCTATCACATCAGTGAACGAACTCTGAATTGAACAGGCGTAGCTTGCTAGTTAGTGAACATGTCTAATTTATACTGCCTTAACAAATCAGCATAACTCACCTAAAATCTACATCAAAAAATTAGCTAGCTAACACGAGATACAGTACATCACAAAAGTGAGACGAACACTGCCTTGCTAAAGAAGCTGAGGGTGAAGGAGATGGACTGGCCAAGCATTTCTCCAGACCTAAACCTTATTGAGCATCTGTGGGGCATCCTCAAATGGAAGGTGGAGGAGCACAAGGTCTCTAACATCCAACAGCTCTGTGATGTCATCATGGAGGAGTGGAAGAGGACTCCAGTGGCAACCTGTGAACCTCTGGTGAACTCCATACCCAAGAGGGTTAAGGCAGTGCTGGAAAATAATGGTGGCCACACAAAATATTGGGCCAAATTTGGACATTTTCACTTAGGGGTGAACTCACTTTTGTTGCCAGCAGTTTAGACATTAATGGCTGTGTGTTGAGTTATTTTGAAGGGACAGCAAATTTACACTGTTACACAAGCTGTACACTCACTACTTTACATTGTAGCAAAGTGTCATTTCTTCAGTGTTGTCACACGAAAAGATATAATCAAATATTTACAAAAATGTGAGGGGTGTACTTTTATGAGATACTGTAGTTTAACTAGCTAACTTTGTTCAGGTAACATGAGTTTAACTTGGCTTTCGGTGCCAAAAACGTGTCCATAAGTTCATCAAGAGACTTGTATGCCTTTAATTTGTCTCTAGTATAAACGTTTGGAGTTTCTATGAGATCTGCATACATCTCCGGTCAAGCAATAAGGATCTTCTGGAGTAACATCATTTGAAAGTGTTAGTTTAGCTGAATAGCAAGCCTTGTCTTCTAGTTCTAATCCAAAACAATACTTGCATAACATCTTAGCTAATCAATTACATTCCAAAGTAAAACCAGTTGAGTTGAATTGATTATTATCAAAAGCTTGTGTGTATAAAACACATGCAAAGTTTAACACTAACAATATCCAGTTTACTAACAGGTCTAGAGAGAATTGTATGTTTTAAGTGAACAAACTAACACGCTGTGTTTTTATGACCAAGACGTGTGCAAATTAATGACTGAAAGGCATTTGTATTGTATTGTATTATAAATTTGTATAAGCTCACTGCCATGTATTTCCCCCTTGTGTTGAGCACTGCATGCTGCACCTCTCAGAGCCAAATCAGAGGCTGATTTATTGTTTACTTACCTGGTTTGCTCTAGTTCCTGTGACTCACGTTTTTGCTTTCGCCTGCCCTTGTTTATGATCTTTGCACTTCACCTGACCCGGTTTTCTGAACGTGTTTTTGGATTATGTCTTTGTCCTGTGTGAAACATTTAAATACACCACTGAGTACTTGAACCTGAGTCCTCAACAGTTTCTTGACACTCATTTCCACCACGTGTCTCAAAATACTGAGATTTCTTGAAATTAATATATATATTTTTTGCTTTTTGAAATATAGCTTCATATTAATATTAGTTTCATGTTTGCCAACACTTCTGATACAAAAATTAAAAAATTTACATTTAAAAAGCCTCTGAAAGATTTTGTTTATTTAAACCTACTAAATCTTTTATTTAAAGCATATATAACAGTTTATCATTGACACATGAAATAATGTCATGCACTTTAGCATTTACAGCATATACAAAGACAGTACGATGCTTAATTTGAAAATTAGCCAACATGAGGTACCCCAATACAAAAAAAATGCCTTCTGAATTGGAGAAAGTGTTAAAATACGATATATAGCAGAAATGAATAGAGGTAAAATGCCTGAGCTGACAGTTTGAAAGAAAAACAAATGCATTAACTCCATCTCTCAGCTGTAACCCCGCGCAACAATTATGGTAAAGAAATAAATAAAAAATTGCTCTTATTATTAAATTGAAGAGAAACAGATGGATGAGTGTTTCCTCTGGTACCTGATTAGACTATAAATTTGAATGAGATCAGATAAATGCATGCAAATGTATTTGTGGTTTTTCTTTCTGTTGTTTTGCACGCATGACTGCATAATTGTCTTATTATTGTAAACCGAAAAGCAGAAGGGATTTTATAACACCTCATTAAATAGATTAAATTCAAAGCAGGAGAGATTAGTGAGATAGAAAATGTGTACTTATCCATCCTAGGGCAGTCAATACTGCCAGAAAGATTACGTTTAAGCCTTAAACACTGAAACACAAAGCAAATGTTCTTAAAGATAAAAAAATGGATTGCAGGTCTGTTTGAGGTTTTAAGGACATTGGTTGTGTGCTGTAACTGTTTACTTAACCTCCTAAATTCAGTGGAACACCTGAGTTTTATGATGTAATATTAGCTGAATCTTTTTTCTTTTCATTTTTGAAGTGTAAAGGAGTGAAAGAGTTTGAGAGATGCTTTATATGAGAAGATTTAATCATTAATCACACCAATCACATTTATTGGATATTAGTAGTTTAATAAGATAATGTTCTATTCACTACTATATACAGTTTTAATCATGAAACCATTTTTGTAAATTTTTTTTTACACAATTTATTAAGTCATGTACATATAAAATTCTATTTAATAAGTTCACTTGTAAGAGGGAATGACATTTCAAATGTGACCTGACAGCAGCTCAGAACCATTCGTTCAAAACCCGACTACAGTTTAGCAAACTTCTGTCTGAAAACAATATTCCTAATGACTGCATCTGTTACCATGGCGACTATCACATCCACTATTGATCCAGGAGGACACCGCTTCACCCCCAGTGAAGAACTTTACATTTATCTCATTCACCTGAACACTAACACACCTGCTTCCTGTTTCACTCATTATCGAAAGTGTGTTTAAACAGGGCTTTTACCTTTTTTTTTTTTTGCTTTTTGGTTTCACACCAAACACAATTAAATGAATCAAAGTGCAAAAACAAAATAAAACTTGTAACACTTTTTTATGTATTTTTTTTTATTAATTAGTCAGAAATATGGCAACAGGAAAAAGGTCCTCCATGAGGTTTGAGTCGCTATAGGTTTAGTGCGCTCGATTATTAAGAAGGTCTGTTAGAACAAATTCTATATGCCGTATTATTGGATATTTTTTAGTTAGTCACTAGATTGCTACTGTGGGCTGTCTAGCTTGACTACTGGGTAAAGGTATGAATGTCACAAACGCTTATTATTAGAACAAAATCTGTGTTCTGTTATTGGGGATGTTTAATAAAACATTAATATTTTATTCAGAATATAAACTAGAAATAATGGCTGGGATTTAATTCATGGTCATTTCATGGCCTTTAAAAGTCAAATGGTGCAACTTAAATAGCATGATCAGCAACGTCTGCTTATTGAAAATGGTTTTAGTGGTCCAGATTTGTAAGCTGTACATGAGCCACTGGTTATATTATCATTATATATCTTTTATAAAATGGCTGACATTTACAGTATTAATACTAACGATGATCATTACATGAATGAATGAACACACGGCTGTTTCTCTCGTTTCTCAAAACGGCTGAAGTTTAAATAAGACCTCTGGCCAGATGTGAATTGTAGTATTGGTGGCTCAGAGCCAGATCTTCTGAGTTCCCATGGCAACAAGAAGCCGCTCTGCCAATTCTGATGGGGGGGGGACAAAGGATGATCATGTGATTTTGCCTGGTCTTGTTTCCCACCATGGCAACCAGATATAACACACGGAGTGTTTCTGTAGATGTGTTCAGACTGCAGGCTTTGAAGCCAGGTCTCGGAGAGATTTTTGAATATTGTGTACTTTTAGAATTTAGAACGAGTAACATTGTGAGAGCTCTTTAAATTATGATGATTCAAAACTTAAAGTTAATTAGTTATACACACAGAGATCCATGCAAAACACAGGCAATTTTTACATTTAGCAGCTATTAGTGATGCAATTGGTCAGGAGTAAAACACCTCATGTCAGGCTGTTATAGGAAAATAATCAACGATGATGTAGTGTGATGAAGCTAAGTTAGTGTTACCACCTTGGAGTTGATTATTTTTTCCTGTAACAGCATATTGTTTTTGAAAGCTTTTTTACTTTCTTTATTTTCTTTAATAAAAAAAATAAACGCCTACACAAAATGCGATGCGTCTCACAGGTCACAGCTTATGCAAATTATAGAATAATGTAGCCTTTCTCTGACAGCCACTCATCTAACATTTATTCTGTTTTTTTTTTAACATCTCACACTCGAATTCTAATGACAGAATATAGAGGATGACCTCTGACCTTTTACTTCAGCCAAATGGTGACCCAGTCACCAATATCCAATTTCCATAAAGCTAAACACAAATTCCCAATAAAATCCTAGCAGTGTTTAACAGTGAAATGTTTCTGTTTATGAGAAGTGATTCATTCTTTAATTAGTCCATCGATCCATCCATCCATCCATCCATCCATCCATCAACTAATTCATCCATCTATTAGTTGGCTGATTATTTTTTCGATTAATTGGATGGGGGAAAACTTTCAGTACCTTTTTTCCATTTATTTAAAATAAAATTCACAAACTGAGTGTAACAAATATAAACTTTATACACCTAAAGGCTAAAACTTTACACACCCGTTTGTCCAATTAAATAAGACTGAAAAGAACCCAGTACACACAGACACACCAGAATATATATTATTCATGATAGGACTGTAGTTTAATTCAGTGCTTTTTGTGCATCCATAAAAATAATGCATATATAAATTATATATATATATATATATATATATATATATATATATATATATATATGTGTGTGTGTGTGTGTGTGTGTGTGTGTGTGTGTATATAGAAAGATATATATATATATCTCTACACATATATATATAAACTCACTTTCATTGCACCTTGTGGTTTCTGTTACTCATTGCCTTTAGGAATATTATTTTACTTGAGTTTACTTTTGATCATAGTGTTTTAATTAGACATTACAGCTCTTTCTCGCACTCCCACTGTGTATCAGCGCATCTACACTGCGCATGAGGAGCAACGCGGCCTCGTTACTAACAGATCCCTTCCGTTATAATAAACAACAGAAGTTATACTGATACAGCATATAATGACAATAAACTTAAATTAAACTAAACCTTTTAAGCAACTCGCAACAGCATCACTGTCATGCTTCCGTGCTACACAAACTCCGCTTTATAAAGTTAGATCTTCTCTGCGGTGTTTAATATAAAATGCTCCCTTCCTTAGAGGACTTGGAGGTCACACACTTTCTTCCTCAGTCACTTGATGATTATGCCTCCGTCTGATGGTGACTGAGGTCATGTTGGGAATAAAAGGTAACGCTGACAAACAGTAAACTGAAGAAAGTCACTGTCGGTGACCCTGAGTATTCTGGCTAGCGGCGTCGCATTACGTGCGTATGATGTCATGCGCCACTGACTAGGAAGCGGCTTATACTTCCGGTTATGTTCACGATTCTTTTACAAGTGGTAAGATTTTTTTTGTTGTTTATTTATTTATTTTTAATTCCCCCCAAGAATATTTATTTTCACACTTTCTAATTGTCTCTTTTAGTTGTCAGTGATGATCAGTAATATATTATAGAGAGACTGTAATGAGTTAGCAAACATGGAACACTTTACAGATAAGAAACTTATCCCTTTGGGACATTTTGTTTTTGTTCTTGGTTTAGTGTTTTTACAGAATTGTGAAAATCTTTAAGTTAATAAAAAATCTGTTTTTATCACAGAAGATTTGTTTGAATTTTTTAAACAAGAGTTATTCCATGTAGGTACACTGGTAATTAACAGAAAACAGTTACATTTCTATTGCTATAGGTATAATATTGAACAATAATTGTCTTTTTCAAATTTACTGTAGGTAATCCATGAATTAACAGAATTACCTTTCCTTTTTTAATTTTTTTTATTTTTTAAATTACAGGACAAAGTCCGGGTAATGAGGTGCCAGTATATCTTCTGTTATTTTATGGATTTATTTAACATTTGTAGTTTTTGTACTGTAGGTATACCATTAAATAACAGAATGTCCTGTTTTTTTTTGTTTTTTTGTTTTTAAAACCTGTAAGTTCGCTCAATTAACAGAGAATTTCTGTGTGTTTTTTTTTTAATTACGTGACAAAATCCATCTAATGAGCTGCCAGTATTTTTTCTGTTATTTATTTATTTATTTCTTAGTGTACAGACATCAAATAATCCATCTATTCATCAACTACTCATCCATCCATCAACTAATTCATACAATCATCAAATAGTCCATCCTTTAATCAGTCCATTAACTAATCAATCTCTCCACTTAACGTTTCATCCATCCATCCATCCTTGTATTGATGCATCAGTTAATTCTGACATTCATCAACTGATTGTCCATCCATCTATCCATTCATCCATCTATGAAATTTCTTGATATTCCATGGATGATGTACGGAGGTATGAGTCCATTAGGTGAGGAATGATAACTAGTTTGTGAGACAGTTGTGGGTTTCTAAGGTGAGTATGTATTAAATGTGAGGTCTCCCGTTCTGCTCAGATTTTTGGTTTTGCTTTAATGAATGTACTGAATATAATAATAATAATAATAATAATAATAATAAAAACAGCTAATGAGATTGAGTTTTATCAGTACCCTTATTTTTTTGTACTGTACATTTACGTGTGTGTGACCAGCACCCTCTACTGTCCACCTATTTCACAGAAATAGTTACAGTACAATAAAGTATTCAAAGATTTTTTTTTAAACATAAGGTCAAAAGGTTAATCTATTAAGACATTTTTTCACAGCCTTCTTTGCTCATATTTACCAAAGGTGCCAATATAAATGGAGGGCACTGTACTGTACAAAGTCTACAGGTCTACAGAATTTGTTCATGTAAGTAATTTATTTTATTCTTGTATTTGTGGTGTTGTGTTTTTTAATTTTATGTTTGTTCTATTTTATTATACTTTCTGTTTTCTATCAGTGAAATTCATCTATACATCCATTTATCTTTAATTCCATTTTTGTTTAAGCATATTAATTTATTAATCTAATTGTTTAATTATAGTAATTCATTTCATAGTATGTTTTACTACTTTTAACTGTTTATTATTATTATTATTTTTAAATACTAATTTACATTGGGCACACGGTGGCTTAGTGGTTAGCATGTTCGCCTTACGGGTCCGGGGTTCGATTCGTGCTGGGGCCATGTTTGAGTTTCTTTGCAACAATTTTATATACCCGAATCCAAAATGAGCAACAAAAGCGCTGCTATTGAAACCAGCTGCAGGTTTATCCATTTGTTTTCTGAAGCACAGGCATTCGCTGGATTGCTACAGCCTGTAAAAAGACAGAAGAGTATACTTTACAGGAAGTGTTACAAAGACAACAAAGTTATTGGAGTTATTTTAACTTTAATGGAGGACATCTGAGGATACTGTATCACCAGACATTAAAAAAAAAAAAAAAAGGACGACGGAGAGCTCATAATATGAGTTAAAATTGAAATAAAATACTCCTCTTCACTGTAATAACATGAATAACTTCACATTCAAATCTTTTTCATTGGAATAACTAGATACCAGAGTGAAAAAGAGCGATTAATTTTACCGTGTCCAATCAGCGAAACGCATGTGATGTTAGGACTGCCCTTTCCATTCTAAGTTCATGTTGGTGTGTTTCTGTAATTGCTGTTGCATATTTGGTTCCTGTGAAACCCACCTGTGACCTTTTGGGAGATCTCTCTGCTGTTGTGGCCTGTGTTGGTCTGCACTTTGCAGACGTATGTGCCATTATGGCTCTGCTGTACACGTTCAATCGTTAGTGCTAAATGTTGATTAGGTTCATATTTGCAGTGGATGCCATTAGACTGTTTCTTCTCGATATTGCTGTAATTACAGAGAACTTTTGTAGAATTTGCTGTCAGAATTAGGATCCAGGAAAATTCCAACACAGTCATGTTTTTGTCTTCTAAAGAGCACACCAGAGTAACGTTCTCACCGCACTTTGTTTCCCCTGGACCTTCAATGGTTATGCTTACCTCGTTTGCAACTGTGAAGAAACATTTGGCATGTGAGGGCAGAAAAACAAACACACATTTAGCTCCCTTGTGAGAATTTTAGAGCATTCATTTACAATCCAGCAATCAAAACTGGGACTTTTTCTAAAATTCAGCTTCCATGCTAACTAGCTGCTACCATGTTGCCACCTAGAGGTCATCCAACAAGGGTGTGTTCGAACCTGTATTAGAACACATCCCATGTTTTGGCTTATTTTCATTTTGTGTCTCATTTTATAGATTTTAATTCTTAACTCAAGTGAGTTAGAAGCTGGAGTTGGCATGTAAAGACAGGATGTGGAAACATCTGGATTAACATAAACATTTTTAGTTATTTAGCTTGGTGCCTTTGTATTTAACAAACCTTAAATAAACAGACACACCTAAAGAAAGTGCAAGCTGCTACTTGCCTGCGTTGGCTATGAGCAGGATGGTGACAGGGAGAAACACAGCAGTTTGCATGATGTCACGTTTTCAGTCTCTGCACTCGGAAACCTTTGTGGAAACAGGATAGGGTATGGTATTGAATAAAACACTTCCGAAACGTTATTATTTGTAATGGACTGAATTATTCAGTTCAACTACAGATTTATTCGTTATAACCACATCGAACCTTTCATGGCTTAAAAATGATTCTGGAATCCATCTATAATGTTTTAAAAAAGTTTATAGCATTTCTGACTTCATGATTCAAATCAACTGACCAGACAATGATATAATCTTTAATTACATAGAATTTAAATCCAAAATTCCCACGATAAAACACCTTAAAGAAATAATCTTCATTAATCATCTTTAATGACTCAATGGTCTGCACTTACGTAATGCTTTTTTAATCTTAGCCGTTCTGCAAAGCACTTTACACTGTGTCTCATTCACCCATTCACACACACACTCACACACCAATGGTAGCAGAGCTGCCATGCAAGGCGTAAGCTTGCCATCGGGAGCAACTTGTGGTTCAATATTTTGCCCAAGGACACTTCGGCATGTGGAGTCACGTGGGAATTGAACGGCCAACCCTGGACAACCTGCTCTACCACCTGAGCCAGAGCCACCCTCTCTCAGTTGCTTCCATGAACATTATTAGAAATATGTGAGCATCTTCGCTGAGAATTTTTCTTCAAACAAAATGAAATGCCTTCCAAACAGAACAAATTTTGTTGACAGCACCTTTAAAGTTCTGTGTAGAACCTACCAACAAAGTGTGTACACTTCAAGGGATAAAATCTAGCATCCTAACGAGTTATACACAGAACTGTAAACATAGAACTACCTTTTTTCTTAGGTATCTTTTAAGGTTCTATATAGAACCCTACAACAGAGCATGTGCAGTATACAGTTAAAGAAAATCTGGTATTCTAAATTGTATAGACTCTACAATTTAGGGTTTCTCTTATAGAAATGATTCCAAGTAATCTCATTAGGAAGCAAAGAAACCTTAACCACCTGGAGAACTCTGAAATAGCTACTACCTAAAATTCAGTCCATCTCAAATAAATTACGCTGTAATAGCAGGTTGTTTGTCCATGATGTTGTAAGTAGGGACATCACTCAATCCATAGTGTATAACTGTATATTCGAGCAATTACAGAACTGATTAGTTGTATAATTCTTTCTATGGTGATGTAGAGGAAGCCTGTACTCACCTGTAAAGCCTCAGTGTTCACTCTGTTAGAAAGCTCAGTCTCACTCAAGTCCCATTTTTACCATGCGTTGGCCGTGATTCATCTCTGTCTGACGCATTCGTACCTGTTCTATTAAAGGCGTGTGCCTGATGAAGGAAAAGATGCAGAAATTTAAAATGTGAAAGTAAAAATATTCAGCG
The DNA here is from genome assembly GCF_023375685.1 of Ictalurus furcatus. Taxonomy (NCBI): domain Eukaryota; kingdom Metazoa; phylum Chordata; class Actinopteri; order Siluriformes; family Ictaluridae; genus Ictalurus; species Ictalurus furcatus. Next base: position 11,528,102 of record NC_071266.1, read on the forward strand.
CTCCAACTGGACTAAGGTGTGGTTGTGTCACACACACACCTATGTTTATGATTCAAAATTATGAGCTGTCCAGACTCTAGGAATGGGGCAATCATGTTTTCTTTACCTCAGGACTGTTCTACAGAATGTTCCACAGCAGCAGCACACAGTCGTGGTAGTAGTAGTAGTTGTAGTGCAGGTTCAAACATGTTATGATGGTAATAATCTCTGCAGCTACTCTTTGGCAGTCACAGTATGGTGACGTTTACAACCTTACCTTGGTTGGATCTCAGCAGGCTGCGGCAGGTCTAAGAATTTGCACAGAAATGTTTAAATGATTTTTTGAAAAAATTCTACCTGCAGTAATCTGCAAAAGTTTGCATCGCCCATAGCTACAAAAAACAGCCAACATTCCAAGGCAACAGTTCTGAAATAATCAACAGGAAAAAAGTGAATACTGCCCCTCCAAAAGTACTGGAACAGCAAGGCTGATTCTCTTGTTTTTTCGCTATACATTGAAGACAAACCCCCACAAAGCTGGTGGGTGGGGGGGTGGGTGGTACATTTATTTACTGATTTAATGACTAATAATCTGGTCCAAATTTAACCAAGAGTCATGTCTTATGGTGATTAGAGGCAGTGAGAAAGCAAAGAGTCACTTTTTAAGTGAATTAGTGCTCAGTTTTTTTTTGTTTTTTTTTTGGATAAGAGCCTCCCCACATCTTTATGATTGAATAAAGGAACACGGGAAAGACTGCTTGTAGCTCCTGTACTGTAAGCAATAACTTATAAAAGATACAAGGTGTGGTTCTTTAATTTATAAAAATAATTGTAAGCAGAAAATTGTTGTGGTATAAAAAATGGTAAAAAAAAAAATAAAACATTGCAACTCCACTTTATGACACCACCCTGTTGTTGTGTCTTATATACATTACTTCATGGTGGTATTTTGTTGGTGTGTGGATATTAAAAGGAGATCTGCTTGATAATTATGCTTGATAAATAAATTATAAATAAATGTTTTGCACATTTACAATAAAACAGTGATTATGTTACAAAACCATTCCTATTACCTTATTTGTCAATTATTCATTTAGCAGATTATTCAAAGTGACTTAAGAATTAAGTCAGAATCTTATCTGAGAACAGAGCTTAGCAGTACACAGTTACAGGCCATGTTAATAATCTCTTCAGAGGCTCTTTGGCAGTCACAATATTGTGAAGTTTACAACCTCACCTCAGTTGGAGCTCAGCAGTCTGCGACAGGTATAAGGATTTACACATAAACTGTTTCAATCTTCTCTTGAAAAGATTTTACCTTTTGCGACTGAGTCAAAATTAGTTTTTCAAAATGTCGTCATATTTTGCTGTGAAATTTCAGAATCAGAAAAGTTTTCATAAACATATTGTTTTTGTAAAAATTTTTATTTATTTATTTATTTATTTTTTTTTTTTACCTCTATTCAGACAATTTTCTGAGATGGTTGTGGTTACAGGAAACCCTCAAGAGAAACCTCCATTGATTTTGTAATGTCTTTAATGGTTATAAAGGGAATTGTATTGGTTTTAATGAAAGCTGTATGGTCCCTGTGGGTCTCTACTGGTAATTTGTTGCTTTCTGTTGGTGGCACGTTTTCTATTGGATACCATTAAGGACCAATAATGGTAATGGTTTTGATGATTAGATGATGGTTTGTAATGGTATTTGTAGTGAAAAGCATTAGTTAATTACAGTTACATTCATATTTTTTTTATATTGTTACATTTATATTTTTACATAGTGCTTTTCTAGACCCTGAAAGCACTTTACATAGTATATTGGGGGGAAGCCTCCTCAACCACCACTAGTGTGTAGCATCCACCTGGATGATGCCACAGCAGCCATAGTGCACCAGAACACCCACCACACACCAGTTATTAGTGGAGAGTAGAGAGTGATGTAGCCAATTCAGAGATGGAGATTATTAGGGGGCCATGATAGAGAAGGGCCAGTGGGGGATTTTTAATGATCACAGAGAGTCAGGGCCTTTTAACGTCTCATCTGAAAGATGGTGCTTGTTTTTTGTATAATGTCCCCATCACTATACTGGGGCAGTATGCCCCACACAGACCACAGGGTGAGCGCCCCCTACTGGCCACACTAATACCACTTCCAGCAGCAACCTTAGTTTTCTCTAGGAGGTCTCCCATCCAGGTACTGGCCTAGTACAACCATGCTAGTACAAAGTAGTACAACAGTAAGAATGATTTAAATATTATTTTTATGACCACTGAAAAGAGTCACTGAAGTTTCGGGGTCACTGAAAGGAATCATGTTGGCCGACATTTAACTGAATGCTGCATTTGAAATTAATCAGACAGGTGTGCTTTATTTTATGAATCGGCAAAACCTTACCTCAGGACCACAATCGATGCACAGAAATGTCGCCCTAGATAGAGAACCTTCTCCTCTGGCTGCCTTGAATATTAAAATACAATATATAGCAGAAATGATTAGATGTAAAATGCCTTAGCTGACATGAGTCACAGTATGAAAGCAAAACAAATGCACTAACTCCATCTCTCAGCTGACATTTACTGTAAATAAATAAACTTAAAAAACTCTCTTCTTATTAAATTGAAGAGAAACGGATGGATGACTGTTTCCTCTGGTAACTGATTAGAATATGAATTGGAATGAGATCAGATAGAGAGAGGTAGAGGTTATGTATATACATTCCCAGGAAAGCATGCAAATGTTTTTATTTTTGTTTTGCACGCATGACTGCATAATTGTCTTATTAATATAAACCGAAGAGCAGAAGGGATTTTATAGCACCTCATTAAATAGATTATATTCACAGCAAGGAGAGATTAATGAGATAAATAATGTGTATTTATCAATCCTAGGGCAGTCAATTCTGCCAGAAAGATTACGTTTAAGCCTTAAACACTTAAACACAAAGCCAATGTTCTTAAAGATAAACTAGAGTTCACACTTTTCTCTTAGATAAAAAAATGGATTGCAGGTCTGTTTGAGGTTTTAAGGACATTGTTTATTTGCTGTAAGTGTTTACATAACCTCCTAAATTCAGTGTTAACTCCTCAGTCTTATGATATAATATTAGCTTAATCTTTTTTCTCTTAATTTTGGAAGTGTAAAGGAGTGAAAGAGTTTAAAATATAGTTTATGTGAGAAAATTGAATCATTACACCAATCAAAGATCGAATCATCACACCAATCACATTTGTTGGATATTAGGATTTTGGTAAGAGAATGTTCTATTTGCTATTTACAGTTAAATCATGGGCCCATTTTGATTTTGTACTCTCTGTATTTAAAGTCTTCTACATATAAAATTCTATTTAATAAGATGATCTGTAAGAGGGAATGAAATGTCGAATGCACCCTGAAGGCAGCTCAAAACCATTCGTTCAAAACCCGAATACAATTCAACAAACTTCTGTCCGAAAACAATATTCCTAATGACAGCATCTGTTACCATGGCGACTATCACATCCGACTCCACCACTTATTCGGGAGCCACCTTTTAGCACAAATCGCAAAGTATGACCCCTGGTTACATTTCTAACTAATTCTGAGGGGAAAAAAGACAAAAAACAAAGGATGATCATGTGATTCCACCCCCCGGTCTTGTTTCCCACCATGGCAACCAGATAGAACATGCAAAGTGTTTCTGTAGGAGATGTGTTCAGACTGCAGGCTTTGAAGCAAGGATTGGACCACCTTTGTGGGTTTTTATTCAGTGTGTTCAAAGCAGAGAAATGAGAGAGGGAGGCTCATCTATTTTTACAATCATCAACTGATCTGTCCATCCACCCATCCATCCATCTGTTTATCTGTCTATGCATTGACCTGACCATCCTTTCATTCCTCCATCCACTGACCCAACCATTAATCCTTTCATCCATCCATCCATCCATGCATCCATCAACTCTTTCCATTCTTACATTCAAATTCTTACAGTAATTAACTCATCTTTCTAGCGATCCGTCTGTCCATCCATCCATTTATTATTTTATTTCATCCATTCCCCCATCCATCCATTGACTCAACCATTAATCCTATCATCCAAGTCCCAATTTTATTAGAAATTCTAAATTAAATTATGAAGTAAAATTTTGTCATGGGTCTAATGAGTTTGAGTTCTGTCAGTACTTTGTAGTTCACCCTGAATTTTTGTGCTGTACATTCACAGGCATCTTGGGAAATGTGTGTGTGTGTGTGTGTGTGTGTGTGTGTGTTAACCTCTGACCACTGTCTCTGTGTGTACTCTCATAATTACACAGCTCAAAGATCACAAGATGTAGGTTTATCTCACTGAAGTAAAAGTTTATTGTGGTCATATACAAGCTATCAATATTTACATGGAAAACTTCAGTGAAGGATAAGGATCCAAAACACCAGCTGTCTTTATTTATTTATTTATTTTTTGGGCAAAAAGATGATTGAATTATTAGAACGACCATCCCTAGAATGAAACATCCCAGATCGCTGACCTAAACCCTACAGAGCATCGATGGGATGCAGTGGAGGAGAAATTAGGAGAATTGTTGATGCTCTAGTGTGGATAAACAATGTTTTGTTGGTTGAAAGTTTGAAACTGTTACAGAAACTGGGAAATTTCATGCCGTGAATTTGTCAAGAAGTTCTGCAAAACAAAGGATGGCAGAGTAAACACTAAACCATTGTAACTGAGATATTTAATGAAGCCACTGTTGAGTGTCTAAATATATTTTTTTGTCTAATTAAGAACAGTATGCCTATATATTGTTAAACATAAAAAAATAAATTATTTTTCTTGAAATGTTCAGAAGTGTTCTTGTGGTATCTTTCTTTAAAATAAATGCCTCTTGGGTTGACATGTTGTTTTCTAATGCAGTGAAATGGGCCACTGTATGCCTATTTAAATGCCAAATCATGAATACTAACACAGAACAACATATCATATTTAAGGACTGGACTGACACAGAAATGGATGTCTATGAACACTTCAATCATTCAGTGCTCACTAAGAAAGACTAGATGAATCACAGTACAGCATACGCACTCTCTAATAAAACTGTATAAGAATGTACACTATATGCAGAAAAGTATGTGGACACCTGACCATCACACCCATCCACTATTCTACGGAGTCTTTCCACTAGATTTAGAGTGTGGCTCTGGGGATTTGTGTTCATTCAGCTACAAGAGCATTAGTGAGGTTGAGGTCAGGTGCTGATGTTGAATGAGGAGTCTCCAATTCCAGTTCATAACAAAGGTGTTCAGTGGGGTTGTGGGGGTCAGGGCTCTGTGCAGAACACTCGAGTTCTTCCACCTTCTTCCAAGCGTAACACACTATGTCATGGAGCTCGCTTTGTGCACTTTGTGTCATGCTGGAACAGTGTTTGAGCATCTTAGTTCCAGTGAAGGGAAATTGTAAAGTTACAGCATACAGAGTCATTGTATACAATTGTGTGCTTCATTGTGGCTACAGTTTGGGGGAAGAACCACATATGGATGTGATGGTCAGGTGTCCACAAACCTTTGGCCATATAGAGTACATAGTGAAATATGTTCATGCTTATTTTTATTTTATTACATTTTCTACTTTTATTTTGTTATTTTATTTGTGCATAAAATATATAATATATTATATATTTTGCTCATTTTAATTGTATTTCTGTTGTATTATTCTATTTTCTATTTTCATTACTATTTTCCATTTTTATCTTTACATACTTTTTAACTTTATATTGTCTTTACAGTTTTATCATAATTATTTATCTAATTGTTCAAATGTTTTATTTTCATAGTTCATTTTTTTCTGTTTTTAGTGTTTGTCATTCAACCATTTTTCTTCTTTTTTTTTTGGTATAAAAAGTAGTCATTTAGGCTTTGTGCTTTTGTTGTGTTTTCTTTTGATTTTCACTCTCTACATTTTGCCTCCTGTTTGAATATTTTTCATTGATTTATCATGACGGTCCACTACATGACCATGAGATGGCAGTGTTTAATAACTAAAACATCCTAGAACATATGACACATAAACCCCAACATTTCTATGAAATTATATTTATTTTAATATTCTGAAGAATAGTAATGGTCTTCAAATGAAATAAAAAATAAACAAACAAAAAGTGTGTGTATGTGTGTGTGTGTGTGTGTGTGTGTGTGTGTGTGTGTGTGTGTGTGTGTGTGTGATGCATGCAGTTAGATTTATCTGATAAAATACAGAGCCATAAAGGCTACACCATTAAACAGAACTGTGATCGATACTCAAAGTTACTCATTAAGAGAGTCCCTTATTTTCCTGTATGTTATGCATAAAGAGAGAGAGAAAGAGAGAGAGCGAGAGAGAGAGAGAGAGAGAGAGAGAGAGAGGGTGGGGGGGAAGTAAAAGTTAGAAGTATTTATGTAATGCTCCAAAGTACAAACACATCAAAATCAAATAAAAAATTAAAAAAGGAATGCCTCAATCATTCTTCACTTTTCATCACATTTTTTCTTCATCACAGGATTTTGTTCATACGTCACATTATCTGTGTACAGCTTGACATTCTCTAAGAGCATACCATTAAATAGCTGTCCTTTAATGACATGTCAGTTGTAACTTAAGCATCTAACAGCATATTGTACCTCTTCTATACACTGAACTAATTGTTGAATTTAACAAATTGTATTTATTTATTTATTTGTTTGTTTCTCCAGAACATCAGTGTTTTGTGCAGGTCCCAAATGTCGAGGCTTTTCACAAGATCATTCACAGCTGATATTTTGTCCTCTGAAGTCTTTAAAGGCGAAAACATTGCGAGCGAGCTTTATGCAGATGCGTTCCATGCATTCGGAGGTCAGCGCTGAAAGTTTGATCACCTGTCTCTGTATAAAACATCCATCATCATCATCATCATCATCACCATCATCATCATCATTGTCTTCGGCCATTTGAAATCCTTCTCAGTCCAACGATCTTTCTCATTTCTGAGAGTTAAACAGTTCCTGAGATTTAAAAGCCACAGAAATCGCTCACATAATGTTTCCATACGCTTTCTAATCTACACTTTCCAATCAATCAGCGGACCTCCTGATTTTTCTGAATGTTTCTTTGAGTTTCGTTGCAACTTTCTTTTAAATACCCAAATCCAAAATGAGTGACACAAGCGCTGTTAATGAAACCAGCAGGTTTATCCATTTGTTTTCTGAAGCACAGGCATGGTTTAGAGGTTGTTTCCAGTTCTGGTTCCTCTGCTCAGCAATCACTTGCTCACTGCAGTCTGCAAAAAAGACAAAAAAAGCATTAAAAAAAAGAAGGGTTACAAGTGTTACCTGGAGATTACTGATTATTTTTTTCAATGCAAATGCTTTTCCATACACACGTGATAATTAACTAGAGGACAGATAGCATTTTCCTCAGAGTGTGTTACGCTGCCTTGTGACTCAGTATCAGCATGAGCTAACAAAGTCAGTTTTAATTTCAAGTTGTCTTGAAATAATTCATGGTGAAGACCTGATTTTAACTTTAGGACATTTGAGCATATCGCGTCACAGGACATTGACTTTGCATTGCATTTTCAGTTCTCATGAAACCCACCTGAGACTTGTAGGGTGGTTGTGTTCGATGTGTGGCCTGACTTGGCCAAAAGGAAACAGTGGTAGTGGCCACTATTGCTTGGTAGTACATATTCAATGGTCAGCACTAAACTTTGATTATCTGTGTATTCGCAGGAGATATGTTGAGACTCTCCCTTCACAGTGGCCTTATAATCACAGATCGTTTTGTTTCCATCTGTCCAATAGTAGCCCATCACTGTGACGTTCTTGTCGATACTGCATGGCAGTCTGACGGTCTCACCACACACTGCATTCATCGACTGTAGAGTGCTCAGTGTCATCTGATCTGCACCTGTAGAAAAACATACAGAAAACAACATTTAGCTTCAATTTACAATGCAGGACTCAAGGACTTCTATCTTTAGCATACCCTAATAAATCTCCATGTTACCTACATTTCTACCAGATTTAACCATGGAGAGATCATCCAACACACTTCACAGATAAGAGATTTTCCCAAGGGGACATAGTGAGGGGAGGGCAGAGTGGGAGTGTTCAAATTGGTATTAGAGCACAGCCTGTGTGAGTGAGGAGCTGGGGTTGGTGTTTGATGACAGGAGTGGAAGCATCTGGAGTCAAATTAACACTGTAGGTATTTAGCTCGGGGCGTTTTTATGTTTGAGCATGAGGAAGTAACCTTAAGTAGAGGCAGTTAGCTCAAGTGTAAGTTGAAAGATTGTAAAAATAAGATAACATTCAGATATGAAGGAAACTGGTATTTACCTGCATTGACCGTGAGCAGAATGGTCACGGTGAGAAACGTAACAGATTGCATGGTGCCACGTTTCTAATCTCTAGGCACTTTGAGGAAACAGAACAGAGTAAGGTATTGAATAAACCACTTCCATAAAGTTATCTTATGCAATCTTATAGTCGTTTCTTGAACGCTTTCACTTTAAACCTGATGTAGAATTAATATAGGTTGTTTATGCATCATCTCTAGCATATCATCCAGATTTGTAATCATATTTGAATAATATAAGATTAAAAAAAGTCTTCACGTAGATATCATGCTTTACATACAAAAAAAGATTCAAAGATTAAACGTACTTAAGGTTCAGTGCATTAATGAAACGATTACATAACAATATCCTAAACAAGTATGCTGATATGTTGATTATTCCCTTTCATTGCTTAAAAATACTTCTTGAATCCATCTACAGTGTTTTACAAGTTCTACATATCTCAAATAAAGAATACAATAATAATAATGTCTGTCCATGATGTTGTAGGTGTGGAGCATCACTCAATCTGTAGTGTATAACATATTATTTGATCAATTGCAGAACAGATTAATTGTTTAACTCTTTCTACAGTGATTTCTAGAGAAATCCTGTACTCACCTGTAGATCCTCGGTGTTAACTCTGTAATGGGGCACCAGAAACTCGACACGTCCCGTCGACAAGTCCTAGTCAGTGATTAACGTTTTGGCCGTGCCTCCTCCCCGTGTGGCTCTGAAAGGGAAATAGGCAGAAAGTCAAAATGTGAATGTGAAAGTGATCAGTGCTCCAAGTGGATTGTGTATGTGCCTGGAGAGTGCTCTCTTGTTTCAGTAGTAACAGCTCATTCACAGGGACTGATATGTAAGAATGCACCTTAACATTTATGGAAGGAGTCCCCACTGTCACTAAACCATAAAAGTATAACCATGTTTTCTTCAATTCTTCAGGATAGAGGAGTTTACACTTTTATGGTCTCTCATTAGCATGACAAACTGTGTAACACACTCCAGAATGTGCAATTGTATGAAAGTAATTCTCTTTTGGGGGGTGTAGTGGCACTCTGCTGCACGCTGTGCTGCATCACACCCCCCCCCCCCTTTTTTTCACATAACAGCACATATCTGTCATGTATTATTCCTTAGACAGTGTTTGCTTATGTATTGCTTCCTGCAGATGACATTCTGTAAGACAGACATTGAAGGTATGCCTGTGCTTACTCAAGATTCTATACTGCATAGTATATAACTTGCGGTGAAATGAAAACCTGGCCTCCTCCTCCTCAGACTGTGCATTTAAATAACTAAATCAAAAATCAGAAATGAATAAGAAATAATAAGAATTAAGAAAAATTATCACGGGAATATGCAGAAAATGGATGTACAAAATACGCAGTATGTTACAAAATAAAAATTATTTATTATATAAGTATATATAAGTTACTGTATAAATTTACTTGAAAAATATTCATTCAAGTGTTTTTTTCCCTTATTTATTTAATAAATGTGATTTTTTTTTTTTTTTTAGGCATTATTTTGTTGTTTGTGGGATTTGGATGCTGTTACGTCAATACAGTATCCAAAAGTTAAAGCACTTGAGGTAAAAACATTATTTTAAGTTGGTATAATACTGCAAAACTAAATCTATGGCAAAACATTCAAACATTAAATTTCAGGGTTAATCAATAATAATAATAAAAAATAATTCATCAGCATGTTGCTGGGGTACGAGTGGAATAAAATACTTCAGGATGCCGTTACTGAAAATCGACACCACTTCATCACACCACCCTATCACTTGTTTTTGATCTACTTAACACCATAATCATGCTTGATAAATGAACGATTAAATAAATGTCTGGCAAAACCATGGGTTAAAAAAAAATCTGTTAAGAAACCCTTCCTTTTCCCTTCTACATTTACACCTTTAGCAAACAGCTTTTATTCAGAATGACTTAAGCATTCAATCAGAATCTTATCCAAGGACAGAGTTTAGCAGTCTTGCAGCAGTCGTAGTCGTAGCTTTTGACTCTGTGGAATTTAAAATCTCACCTCAGCAGGCTACAGCAGGTCTAAGAACCTACAACTGCACTGGTTTGTATTTTCCGTTCAAATAAAATAGCTACAGTGAAGTGAAAAAAATTGCATCGTCAAATACAAAATACAATTAACAATAAAAGATAACACTATGGCTACAACTTCCACCAAACATTCCTACACAATTCCAGGCTCAAATTAGGTATTGTAATTTAGTGATGTAGTCAAAAAATAAAAATATCACTTTTACATGGGTGTATTTGTTAATTATCGAAGCTTTTTATATTATACTTATATTTACACAGACTCAAATGTTCTATTTCCAGCACACATGTAAATCAGACCCAGTCAGTAAACTCATTTTACACTTATACACGGAATCTTGTTTTTATTGGATCTGAAATTAAGTGTATCTCGGTTTATTTATCGATTTGTTTGTTTCATAGCTTGCTGTATGTAATTGCGCTGTAAAGGCAAATGGAAAAAAATGCAGGATGAATTGACCATGATACAGTAATTTAAAGCTGGAAATGTGTGTGTGTGTGTGTGTGTGTGTGTGTGTGCATGCCAATCACTTCATGAATCCTCTTTTCATATAGCTGTGCTTTGATTCTCAGTCTGAAATGCTAGCGTGATGACATCACATGCTCTCGAATCGACTTCATTTTACAGTTTAAACTTGATCAAAGTTTGTCCCGCAGCGCTGCTGTTGCCGTTTATTCTCCACCTAATTGCTGCCAGCCCACATTTACCACAAAACGGAAAAATCAGGAGCACGAATCGCGTCTCACCCTGGGTGTACTTCAGTCAAGTGAGATTAGGAGAGTACATTTCAAACATTTGGGTTCCTGTGCTTCCAGCCTCGAGGCTGATCTCGTTTCATCATTAGGAATTAGGATTAGATTAGAAAGAGTAAAACATGTGCGCTAAACAAAAATGTAATCCAACAGAAGTGGGATAAAATCCTCTTCATCAGACATGCACACATACCAACCAGCAGTAAACACCCAAAGATACATCACATGATCTATACATATAAAGACTTCTAACTAGTTACCCTTTTCAGACAGGTTCAAGTGGTATCTGGTTGAAACTCAAGGTCATATACAATATATAGCCAAAGGTTTGTGCACACCTGACCATCACACCCATATGTCCTTGTTGAACATCCCAATCCAGATTTATTCCCCTTTGCTGTTATAAAAAGCTCAGTCTTCTGGGAAGGCTTTCACTAGATTTTGGAGCGTGGCTGTGGGGATTTTGTTCATTCAGCTACAAGAGCATTAGTGAGGTTGAGGTCAGACGTTGATGTTGGGTGAGGAGGCTCCAGTTCCAGTTCATCCCAAAGGTGTTCAATGGAACTCGCTTTGTGCATTCTGTGCCAGGCTGGAACAGGTTTGAGCCTCTTAGTTCCAGTGAGGGAAATTGTAAATCTACAGCGTACAGAGACATTCTATACAATTGTGCGTTTTTACATTGTGACAACAGTTTGGGAAAGAAGCATATATGGGTGTGATGGTCAGGGACCCACTTGGCTATATTGTGTATGAAGCTCATGTGACAAAGAAAGGCCCGTTCATAAACATGAACATGTATTTACAGGGTTAATTTATTCATCCTTAATAGATCAGGGTCACGGTGGTTTAAATTAGACTATTAGTTTGTTTATATTTAGGGAAATACAGTACAACCAAGTAAATTTCTTAGAAAATAAAATAGCAACAATGGGGGGGGGGGCGTTCTGGCGCACTATGGCTGCCGTCGCATCATCCAGGTGAATGCCACACACTGGTGGTGGTTGAGGAGATTCCCCTCCACACAATGTAAAGCACTTTGAGTGTCTAGAAAAGTGCTATATAAGTGTAAGGAATTATTATTATTAATTATTAATAATAAATACCATGTGATGTACAAGGCCTGTTTCACGGAGGTTTCGGTGGTTGAGTTTAGTTCGAGCAAACTCTGGTTTTTCAGTCTCAACAAGGTAGATTGGTTTTTAGCGGGTTTCATCTCCATGGTAACTTACGCTCAACGGCTAACCTGCTCTGGAGCATGTTTTTAAGAAAACTCAAACCCAAATTGGACCAATCAGCTGCGAGCAAAGTGATATATATCTGACGCATGAAAGTTAACCCTTTAGTGTTTGTGTTGGCCTTTCCCGATGGCCATCTTTATGAAAGATATCGGTCAGATACCGCACATTAAAAATCGGACACGCCGAAGCCAACCTCTTACTGTAACGCAAACTGTATGTATTGCTATGCGGTTCTTTTTGAGTGGTAGCCCTACATTTCATGCAGTGGGATTATTCCTGTCCTAATATATTTTCGCAAATTGATGTTTATTTTATTAATATTTAATATAAAAAAAGACATTCATATTAAATTAAATTACATGAAACATGCTGGGTTTATAAATTTTTAATCTGTGTCTCATTGGGAGCCTATGAAAGTAGACTTTGGCAGCTACTTTTCGTGGTTAATGTAGGTTTAAATTCCTCATATTTCCGGTTTCATGATTCATGGTTAAAACCTGGGTGGACTGAGAAACTTGATACCCAGCATCATGAAACCTGTTAACCTTAATTAACCTGGATTGGATTTGTTTGGTTTTGTCAACTGAAAACTTACTCTGCAACTCGGAGTTTGTTCAAGTCGCTTCGAAAAACAGGCCTATGGACTGGAGTGTGATGTATCTGAGTTTGAGAAACTATCAGAGCCAGAATTCACACACCATGCTGATAGTGATAACATCTGAGTTTGGCTCAGTTTTACAGTAGTTAAATATTTTAAAAAACAAAAACAAAAAACAAACAAACAAAAAACCTTCTGGTTTAGGCCACACCCACTTCAAGTTTAAATCCGAATATAGATACGCATTTAAATTTGCAGGCGTGTCCTTTAAAATACACTATGAATTTGATTATATAATTAGATTTTTTGGCTTCGTCTTGAATTTTTTAAAACGACAGTGTTACAGAACAACATTCTTTGGACTCAATGTCCAACTTCAGACTTAAAACTAGTTCTTCCATTTTCTCAGTTCCATCTACACTTCTGTAACTTTCATCCATTTTCCTGTCTAGGCACATCCAAGGACTGATTAGGTTCAACGAAAACATAGTAATTATTACCTAAGAACTCCTGTTCCTGTTTTTTTCCCTCTCTCGGTCTGATTCACTCACTGTGAAAGACGACATTCTGCAAAAAAGAAGCAGTGAAACTTACATAAAAAACAACAAAAGAAAACAATCCAGCAGGCAGAAAGGCGCTCTGGTGCTTTCTGAGTGAGAGTTTGGCTACATGCCCAGACACAGCCTGTTCTCAATCTAGAAAGACTGAATCATTGTCCCTCATGAGTCAAAGCGAAATTTTACCTACTTATATAACTAACACACACACACACACACACACACACACACACACACACACATCACCAGAGGTCCATTATAGAGGCTCGGCATGCAAACTCACAATCCTCACACAGAAGTATATATACTGCATTAATAATTTTTTCCCGCATTCATTTTCACACATTCATTTTCATATTAATTTTTATTCACTTTCATTTTTCACATGAATAATCTACTTTTTTTTAACTTTATAATTACTTTAATTTCTCATGATTTCTGCATTTTCATGTTCATTTCTCAGTGTATTTATTTTCACATTAATTTTTCACATGATCCAGTTATTTTTTACGTCCATTTTTTCACAACTCTTTTCTTTTACACGGTTCCTTTATTTTCACAATACATTTTCATTTTCATGACACATTTTGACGTCATTTTAACAATTGGTTTTGTTTTATTTTCTGTTCATTTTTAATGATTCCTTTATTTTCATGTCACGTCACCACGTCATTAAACATTAAACACAAATAAACCAATGCACTTTATTAATGGATATTAAATAATGATTAAATTCTGCTCTAATATTCTATCATACCGCTTATTATGATGAGCAAATCAGATATAATAATACAAATCATTAACATTTAAGGTATAATAAATGAAATAAATAAATCAGGATTACTTTTTTTAATAAAGAGAGAGAAGTTCACTTCAGACAATAAAGCTGAATACTTTCTTTGTCATGTGGCACTGTAAAAAAAAATCTGATAATGTAGTATTAACATGATGGAATGGTTAGTTTTCTAACAGGAAGTATATCAACAAACATTTTGTTATTTTAATTCTGTGTGCTGATTGTATTATTGTGTAACACTGCTTAGGACTAACCTGTACTGTAGAAATCTCAGAGAATCATTTCTGAATCATATCTGAAGGAACTTTGCCTCCGGTAAATTAAACATTTACCACATAATGTTTTAATCACATTTAAACGCTGTATCCTGTGCGTTTGTTGTTTCTATGTAAACTCTGGCTCTGAGTTTCACCACAGCGTGTTTGAAGAAGTGCTTTGTTCCCCCATGTGCTTCAACCTTTCTGGAACGAGGCCTAGTGTTCTGCCACTCACTGAAATGGCGATTAAGTAAAGGTCAGACTCACTCCGGTGTCGTCTCTAACAGCTCAGTCTCGCCTTGTCCTGAATCACACCTTCTCAAATGCCACCAGAGTGAACTTTAATATGCACTCAGGGCTGAATTTGGGATGTTCTACCCTGAGTCCTGAACGATTGCTAAATCAGGAGATTTCGAGAAGTCTAGCTTTACTGAGCTCATGCTCCCTGGGATAAGCTCCAGGTTCCCCGTGACCCTGAAAAGGAGTAAGCGGTAGAGGATGGATGGATGGATGGATGGAATAGTGTTTCTGGTTATGTTTTAGGATTAGTTAAAGAGGTTACAAATAAGATCAAATTTATTTATTTATTTATTTCAAAACGTAATTGTTCACGTTTTCTGTAAGGAGATGTTTAATTAATTATAATTTAATAATAATTAATATCTTTGTAACAGTCAGAGGTAAAGCTGTAAGTTCCTGGCCCTGTTTACACTAGTACATTTTCATTTTAAAACGCATAACCATTGCTAAGGTTACGCCTGTCGTCTACACTACTCCGGCATTTTCAATCCTCGAAAAACGGAGACTTTTGGAAATGCCGAAGACCCCGTTTTAGTTTGAAAACTCCGGACTCGCGTTTCAGTGAAACAGACCAAAACGTAAACTTTTGAAAATGAAGGCGTGGCTTCTCTCACATTCGCTCCCTGATTGGGTCTTCTGGATCATTGCGTATCCTTCCCTGATTCGTCAAGCCCCTACCATACGACCATTATGCTACCTTGATCGTATACAAAACAACACGGAGACTGAACCGCAAGCTTTTCTAGCTTTGTTGTCATTCTTAGCAGCCATTGTGCAGTTAAATTCTGTATTTTATAATACTGCAGCTGCCTACATGCGTAAGCCCTACATAGAACGCCGGTTTGGACTAGCAACCAACTTCCTGTTTACACTTGTATGCGCATGCCCAGTGTGCATGAATGGTCACGTGACATGCGTATTTGGTCGTATAGTGTAGATGGAGATCGTTTCTGTAACACAGTGCAAACGCTCGTGTGGACGAGGATCGTTTTCATTTTAAAACAGAAACGCACTAGTGTAAACAGGGCCCAAGTTTTCTGCCATCTTCACGGTAGAGGAGTTTACGCTTCTTTGCATTTTTTTGCTAACATGACAAGCTGCTTCATGTTAGCAAGAAGAAAGAGACACTGGTGAGGGAACGACTGTTTAGAGCTGCTACAAAGTAAGTGAGAACAGGAAATACCTTGTTTCCAGACGTTTCATGTAAAAAAATTTTAAAAAACCCACAGCTTGTCATGTTACTGAGAAACTGAGAAAGTGTAAACTACTCTGTCCCGAAAACTTTTTAAGCGTAACATGAACATTAAACCTAACATCATTTCAAAATTCAGATCACAAGCAGGAGTCAGAAACATTTAAAGCTGTTTTGCTGTCAGTGTGTGTGTGTGTGTGTGTGCGTCCCTTTAACTACACCTGCCCTTAGCTGTGAATTACCATTGCTAGCAGAGTGAATACCTGTCTGAGCATTGGAGATTAGCGCTGAATTTCGACAGGATTTCATATTAGTAGCTTCCAGTTTGAGCTTCCACACAAACATTCTTTTATTAGCAAAATGTCAAACTGGGATTTGAGGACTTTCCCTGAACTTCCTCTTATCTCTGACCTTGTCGTATTGTTCATCGCTGTTTAATACGCCATGCAAGGCTTCCCTTTCAGCAAGCAATCACAGAGATGGCCCTTTAGAAGTCATCTTCGATAACTGCGTTTATGAAATCGAGGCCATTATCTGCGGTGACGAGCGATCACAACGAACCTTCACGCCAGCCAGAAAAGCCGTTATGGAAAACAAATCCATGTGAGCTCTTTCTATTGGGAGAAAATCTTTATTTTTTTCCCCACTCGCTTGTTTACTTGCATTTGAATTGAGATTTTTTTTTGTTTTTGTTTTTGTTTTTTTTTACAGTGAAGTGATATGACTCCAGGATTTTCAAAACAACAAAGTAGAGGATTTTTTATGCTCTGACACACTGGATTCACCAATTCGGCTGGTTAAGCTCTCTAAATCAGGTGTGTTAGCGCAAGCGAAAGACACATTAAAGCATGCATTACTGTTTCCCTACAGCTCTGCAGATTGGCATAGTGCAAAACCGGGGGGAAAACCCCATGAGGAACTGAAAGTATGTGTAAAAACACAAACACACAGTGACGGCTTTTTGACTTTTTTTTTTATATGCTAACACCTGATTAGTAGAAGATTAGCATAATCTTGCTTGTAATCCGGGCTAATCTCTAACGGGACAGACATCACAAATACAAAACACACCGCTCACATTTGCCTTACTTTTAAAAGGATTTTGTGTTTGCCAATGGCGACTCTGATTGCCGTGTCTGATGTTTTCAGGCTTTGATATGTTTATCATGGCACAAGCTTCCTGAAAATATGCTCAAAGTAAAAAAACAAAAAAAAACAAAAAACATATTGTTCCACATGTATGTATTTATTTAGTTAATAATATTCATTTCTTTTATTTATATTAATTTATTTATGGTTTTATTTATTTATTTGTTATTATTATTCACTCATGTTTTCATTGTTTTTATTTATTTGTATTTATATTCATTTATTTATGTATTTATTAATGTTTGTTTGTTTCTTTATTATTCATTCATTCAATCATTTCTCTGTATACAATAATTTGTTTATCTGTTTGTTAATTATTCAGTTATGTTTTTTGTTGATTTTTGTGTTTGTTTGTTTGTTTTTTTGTTTGTTTACTTACACCCCATAATCATTGATATGATTTATGCAGTTCTGTGCAAAAGTTTTGGCACAAACTCTGCAGCAAATTATTATTATTTTTAAATAACATTTGTCTGCCAAATATGAATGCACAGTCACCTGTGGAAGGTGCAAAAGTTTGGACATCCTTCCAATTGTAAAGTCTCAGAACTTAATTAACTCATTAGGCCTTAATTGACTCCTTTGGACTCGTTACTCAGGTCAGGAACTGTCATTAGGAACTGTCAGCTGATGACGAATTCACAATGGAATAAAGTTTCTGACTTTTCAAGCTTTGTGATAACAATCAACAACAACAACAACCACCACCACCACACACTTCTCTCCGCAGCAGACTGAGGATCTAAAAATTAAGCTAATTGATGTGAAAAAGCAGAGGTAAGCTATGAAAAAGTACTTTCACAATTTCTGCTATCTGAAATGTCAATAAGAAATGGTGGTAAATGGGATCTTTGGAAGTCAAGGCAAGATCTAGAAGAAAAGGAAATCTCAGATGGAACTAAGAACGTACAGAACGATTGGGCTAACGCGCAGTTCTACTCTGCAGCATTGCTTTCACGGGCATGATTTGCATGGAAGAGTCATAAGAAGGAAACCTTATTCACAAACTCATCACGAAAGACAACATCTGAAGGATACAAAACAACATCTTGATAAGCCAGAGACATTCTGGAAACCAGTGCTGTGGACTGATGAAGTGGAAATGCAATTCTTTGGCCACAATCAACGAAGGTATGTTTGTAGGGGGAAAAAAAGAGCAGCATTTGATGAAAAGAACACAACCATTAAGCATCTCTTATACTGTGGGCTGTGGGGCAACCAAGTTAGTAGTGTGTCCAAGCCTTTGCACATGCTACAATTTCTATTTTATTATTTAATTATTATTTTTTTTAAGTTCATCAAATAGATATCCATAAATTATCTGTGCATTAACATCTGCAGAATAATACCATTTTTGCTGCAGTGGTGGGGTTTCACTTCAAAAATCACTATAATATGAAGTTTGGCCAGCGGTGCCCAACGTTTTGCATACAACCTGTTTATTTGTGTATTTGGTTTTAATAAAGTCCCATACAAATAAACAAATGAATGAATAAATTAATTAGTAACTATAAGTAGCATAGTAACTGTCATGTCATGGCAAACTAACGACTCCATTTCCCAGAAAGCACCGCGAACTACTAACATGGCCGATGACTACAACTCCCAATGGAACACACAGACACATCACCTTCTCCTGTGAACTAATCACACACACCTGTTCCCAATCACACTGACAATCTCACCACACTACTTAAGAGTACACTATGTCTTTGAGAAGTATTACGCGCAGTTGATCTTATCTGTCGTTATCAAGCCTTGTTACCATGTTTGACGTTATGGTTTTTTGCACTGTGTTTATTCCCTTGACCTTGATTCTCTGCCTTGCCTGATTTGGATTGGTTGCCTGATAGCATGACCTTTGCCTGTTTATGTACTTCAACCCTTGCCTGTACCTTTTGGATTCGTTATCATTAAACTGTCATACTTCCTTATCAACCTCCATTATGTCACTGTAACTATAAATAGCATAAACTATATGTGTAAAAAAAAATTACTAAGTTATATAATTAATTTGGACATTTCTGTCCATCTATCCATCCTCTATACCACTTATCCTTTTCAGGGTCACAGGGAACCTGGACCCTATCCCAGGAAGCATCGGGCACAAGGTGGGGTACACCCTGGACAGGCACAATCACATACACATTCACACACCCATTCATACACTACGGACACTTTGGACATGCCAATTAGCCTACCATGCATATCTTTGGACTGGCGGAGGAAACCGGAGTACCAGGAGGAAACCCCCGCAGCACAGGGAGAACATGCAAACTCCGCACACAGGGCCACAGTGGGAATCAAACCCCTGACCCTGGAGGTGTGAGGCGAACATGCTAACCACTAAGATACATTTCTGTCCCATTTAATTAAATTGTTTAGATCCCACTTTAATTTACATACTCAATGCCTTGTTTGCATATTTGTTCTTTTTTTAAATTAAGCTACGAATAAATGAAACTAGATAAATAAATTCTGTATTATATTATTTATACATCTATCTATCTATGTTTATTTATGCATCTATTTTTACCCTCCAAAGTTAACCTCCCTGCTGTAAAGTAGATTTGATTTTGTAACGGCTTAAATGTTTTTTTTCCCCCTCCTTCAACGATCCAGTATTTGTGTTGGCTAAATAAAGGTCTGTTTTGGTCGTTTCCTTTTCCCAAGCCACCCCAGGGTAATAAATTAGCTCTGGGGACAGTTACGGTACAACAGCCTGGTGTCATAGGACATTTGATTGAACCATAACCTTGAGCAGAAGTTCTGTGACTGTTGGGTTATCCACATTTCTGTTCCAGAAATGATGCTGAGTAAAAGGGGGTGAAGTAAATCACTTTCCTGAAAAAGTCAGAGGCATTAACTGTTAGTAATTACACCTTAAAATGGACACACACACTTTAATACATCTAGTCCTCCATCTCTTTGGGTGCTTTTACATGAACCCTGGTGTCTTCTCTGCCTCTGTGCATTTCCTTATGCAGGTGAAAACACACAGCATTCTCTAAATGAACGAAAAGTCTTAAACTCTAAAGTTAGAAAACAATTAGACTCTGAGCTGATTCACTGCAGAGAGTGATTCAAAAATGCCATTTTTTGTGAGCTGCTAAACTAAGCCAAAGGACAGAGCTGTATCCATCCATCTATCCATTTTCTATACCACTTATCCTACAGGGTCGCGGGGAACCTGGAGCCTATCCCAGGGATCATGGGGCACAAGGCGGGGAACACCCTGGACAGGGTGCCAATCCATCGCAGAGCACACAATCACACACCCATTCATACACTGCAGACACTTTGGACATGCCAATCAGACTATCATGCATGTCTTTGGACTGGGGGAGGAAACCGGAGTACCCTGAGGAAACCCCACAGCACGGGGAGAACATGCAAACTCACACGCACACACACAGGGCCATGGCAGGAATCGAACCCCCAACCCTGGAACCTCGGACAGAGCTGTAGTGCTGCACAAATGCCATGTGTTCTGGAGATTTAGATAAATCAAAGCATGTTGCACACAAACCCAAAGAATCAGTTTCGTTCCGATTCAAACTCAGTGAACTGATTGAAAGGTGTGAAAGTGATCCCAGTTATCCATATGGATATGGATTGTGATTTACATTTGGAAGTACATGCTAATAATCTATAATAACAAATGAAATTTCTCTTGATATTATGATGAATAAAATGTCATAATATTTTGCTTACTCCTCCATTTTTATTTATCCATCTGTTTATCTCAGGCATGATATTTCTCTCTTGAGCTCTCTCTGTCCATCATCTAAGACATGATAATAATCTATTAATGACAGAAAATTTCTATCATTAATTTCTATTATTAAAGATAATAATTGTAATGTACAATAAAACAGATTTTAATAAACTGGCTAAAATATTTAGCAGTATACTACTTTGTTGCTGATTTTAGCCATTTATAATGCATTACAGCATTTCATTCGAAATAGTGTGTCTTCAGAACAGTTAGGAAATTGAGTCCTCGCAATAGTCAGGAATTAGTGGGAATATTGGAAATAGTTAGGAATTTGTATGAGTCCTTGGAACAGTTAGGAATTAGTGGGAATCTTGGGAATAGTCAGGAATTTGGAGCAAGTTGTGTGAATTTGATGTTTTGTGCAAACCCAAAGCAGACCATATTATTACACTGAGATCATAATCATTTGGATCAGGGCATTTAAGGTCACCAGAGAAAAGCTTTTTGTATATAACATCAATCTGGCGTGTGTGTGTGCGCGTGCATGTGTGTGTGTGTGTGTGTGTGTGTGTGTGTGTGTGTATGTATGAGAATGTGCGTGTGTGTGTGCATGCTAATTGTGTCTTCTTGCAGGAGCTTTTTCATGACTCTGTTTTAACTCATAAACAGATAAGTATGATGAGGGATGAGACATGAGTGAGAAACTGTGCCTCTGAGCCATTGTGAGTCCTGAGGGGACAGGCGTGTACTCCTCTACTATATATCTGTCTCTCATTCCTGCCCTCGCACCCCTTTTCCTCACTCTCTCTTTCTTTATTCCATCTGCTCTCACTTTTCAACCTTCTTTCTTTCCATTTTCTAAATACAATTCTCAGGAATCATCTGTTCTCGTCTTATTTGTTTGTCTCTCGCTGCTACTCGTTCCTGCATGCCTTCTTTCTTCCTCCCCCACTCTCTCTCAGTTTTCATCATCCCATTTATGTCCTTCTTTCTTTCTTAGAAATATCTGTTCAGTTATCTGTCTGTTGTAGGCACAATGTTTTTATCTATCTATCTATCTATCTATCTATCTATCTATCTATCTCAGACATATTTCTCTCTCCATTTATTACTATCTATCTATCTATCCATCCATCCATCCATCCATCCATCCACCATTGCTTTTTCTTTTTTTTTCTTCTCTCTCTTTTTTTCACATATTAATCCATAGGGGAGAAACTCAATTTGTCTCCATGCTTTCATCCCTCTCCTCACCACCAGCAGCTCCCGGACTCTTTGATTTGGGTTCCATTTGAACCAAAGCCCTCAGCAAAAAAAAAATCATACACACAAAAACACCACTGATACCCAAAGCACCAAAGCTCACATCACACACAGGCTGAAACGCATTTCACTCATAAATATTTAGCATCAGTTAAAAACCGAGCTGAGGCCTAGACACAGAGCCGAGCGGTGAGCAGCATATGTATGCTGATGATGTTGCACCGATATTCATCCTTCACCGCATTTACACACACTTCCACTCACTCAGTGTTGTGCTTTTATAGCAAAATAATCAACAGTCGAGTTACTGTTACCACTGCTGTCATTGGAGACTCCTTCCAAAAACGTCAAATAAATGCTTCCGCAGAAAACTTCACCATATTAACTATGGCTACTATAGAAATGATAACATATTAGAATGAGCCAGTTAATCAACTACTGTCAATCAACACCTTCTGACTTATCAGAATCTGGAATTCAACACTGGTAAACCCCCCCTTGGTTTTATGACTCCTCAATAAAACAAGTCTGTACACTCATCATGTGAGATTTACCGGGCCTGACTCACTATAAAATCCTTCAGGCATCTGGAGAGTCACGCTTTGATTTTGTTTGCCTCGGAGCCAGGTGTAGGGGTGTGTGTGTGTGTGTGTGTGTGAGAGAGAGAGAGAGATAATCCTGTGGGGATCGGTGTGTAAAAGGAAGCTCGCTCCCCTCCTAGCGATGTAGGCAGGTGTAGCACAGATCCACAGATGCTCCAGCTCCACACGCTCTGTTGGGTTTGGGGATTTATTTCTGGATTTGTTGACATTAGGTATGAGCCGATGGATTCCGACAAATGTTGTTGTGGACATGCTGAAATTTTTATGTCGCTTGCTTCCTCCCTCGACTCCTCTCCTGCTCTCTTCCTCTCTCTTTCTCTCTCTCTCTCTGTGTCTCTCTCTCTTCTTTCTCATCACTCTTCTTCTCTCTTCATGTGTATACACCTCTGATATCTTTCTACATCTCATAAAAATGCACAAAAAAAACTATTAAATTCAATTAGCATAAGGCAATATGGTTGATTTTGTTCAGTTTTATATAAATGAAGTAAAAATGACACAACAAAAACCCTGCCTCTAGATCTAAACTTAGCACTTCATACAAATTGTGCAAAGGTTTGCAAACTGTCACGATTTTGTAAGAAAGGCCGTGCAGATTTCTTTCCTTTCTTTTTTCATGAATTTAATGGGAAAAGAAATGTTTCTATACTTCATCTTCACTACATGCTGTCTATTTGTCTTTATAACAGTGCAAAGATTCCTGAAAAGATTCTCTATAAAACTGAATCATTTGAAAGAATAATAAAAAAAGAATAATTTCACACAGAACACTTTGACAGTATTAAAAAAAATAAAGTATTAAAGTACTTAAAACTGTAGGTTGTCATTACGTATTTGTATGGCCATGGTTTATTTTGCGATACACATAATTTTGAGACACTATAATCTGGTTTTGTTTTGTCTTTAAATGGCAGAAACTGGTAATTGCAAATTTAATACCTGCACTTGGCTTTTTGTGTAATTTACATAAACAAGGACAAAGATGCTCAAAATGCATCTGAAATTAACATTTAATCAGTTAAGGAATTTATGTCGTCCTGACATATGTCCTACAACTAGGGTTGCCAGATATAGTTTTTTTTTCTACACAGAAGTTTTTGTATCTTGATGGAATGTTCTCGTTTATTTGTCTTTTTGATATACATACACACACACACACACACACACACACATATATATATATATATATATATATATATATATATATATATATATAATTTAAATGTTTTTTTTCTTTCATTTTGAGTACTTTTTTTTATTATAATTATTTATTTATTTATTTTTTACCATATTTGTGTATTTTTAAGTCTAAAGGAACAAACTTTTTGTAGCACCAGATAAAGATGTGTTAGATGGGAGAAAATGACATTCTCATTATGTACCTGTATGATCAGGGTTTATGTTTATACAGTTTAAATAAAGTAATAGTTTTATTTTGTCATCAATGTGACAGAAACAGACTATTGCAAATGTAATACCTTCCCTTCAGTCATATTAACTGGCGCATTATTAATTAACATTTACTTCTTACAATTTCTGTGATAGATGTGAGGAAAGTTGATGTGTGCAGGTTGTCAGATTTCCACGCTTAATTGTGTTTTTTGTCTCGATGGAACCTCGTTGTTTAGTCTTGCCCATTTCCCAAGTTTTTGCTTACCTCTTTAATGATCACATATTAATCTTTATTGTATTTTGTGCTCTACTACACACATCATACATCCTACCTTGACACACTGCAGCCTAAAGGCAAAAACTATTGATATAACTGTGAAAACACCAATTAAATTCAGTCTATTTATCAAATCCAAGCTGTCACCTGGGAGTGAGATTTAAGTGAGTAAACTTTCGGCATTGCCATCACTCACCATCATTAAGTGTGTGTTTGTGGTATCAGCCCTGAGATGAGCTCATTATAGGCCTGTTGCTGAAAAACACCGTATCTCATCTGCATTATACTTCCAAAAAAAAAAGTGCAATGGCAAAATTGTTTCCTTCCTTCGGCTTCCTTTTTCCTTGCCAATAACAAGAGTGTTACCCTTCACAACTGATGGCCCTGTCCATTAAAGGTGCTCATTATTTTCAGATGCAGCTGCATAATGAGCAAACGACCCTCTCCATCAATGTCCGTACCTCGCTGACCCGATTCGTGACAGGATAAATATATATTAGAGAAACAGACTGCAGGGCCTCGTGTCCTTTAAAGGTGCCTTGTGTGCTTCTGAATCAGCAGTAGAGCAGTTTTAACGGCATTTATGCTGCTATTAATTAACAGTTTTGTCGGTGGGGATATTCATGAAACGTTGTCAATTACAACCACAGCAGGAGATGAGCTTTCAAAAATTGTCATTGAAAAAATGTATAAGATTAGCAGTTAATTGAGTTTTCATTTTAGCATTAATCTAACTGTAATGTATATTAGTGTATATTTACAGTAATCATGCTTCTCTAGTATATACGATAGTTGAACACCTTGCTGTATTCAGAGTTAAGTTAAACAGATGCAATGAATTAATAGTGAAATTGCGCGCACTGTAATTCAGACCCAAGATGGTACTACAGACTAGAGTGATGTTCAGAAATTAAAATTAAAATTTCTCGCATCGAATTAAGAAAAATATTGGCAAAAACAACGGCCCTTTATGCTTAAGTTTACTTCAATAAGGAAACACTGTTGTAATGTTGTTTGTAATCTTTTTTCTTTCTTTTTCTCATTTTCTCCCTAATATGGTCTTCTTCCAATTCCCATGCACCAGCCAGTTCTTATATGTCATATGTCTGCTACCAACTGGGCCTTCCTCCAAGATACGTGAAGCCAGAACCAACTGCTGCCACACACTGTGTTACAATGCACTCAGAGGAAAGTGCTATCCTCCCTCCTCCTCATAAATGAGCTCACAGACGCTAGTGTTGCTGTGATTGACCAGAGAGAGAGAGAAAGAGAGAGAGAGAGAGAGAGAGAGAGAGAGAGAGAGGCAGAGAGAGAGAGCAAGAGAGATGAGCTGCTCCTCCCACCCAGAGAGCATGGCTTGAAAAACAAAAAGTGTACAGAATGTAATCGTGAAGGTAAATGCTTGATAAAGCTGCTTGTTTTCTGCTATGTATACACCGTGAGCTAAGTGGTGAATTAGCTAAAACAACCAAAACAGTCAAAACTGAAACATTTATGTCACAAAAATTACTCAGCAAAAAAAAATATCCCCTTTTCAGGAGACTGTATTTTACAGATAATTTAAAGATAAAAATCCAAATACGCTTTACAGATCTTTATTGGAAAGGGTTTAAACGATGTTTTTCATGCTTGTTCAATGAACCATAAACAATTATTGCACATGCACCTGTGGAACCATCCTTAAGACACTAACAGTTTACAGGTGGTAAGCAATTAAGGTCATAGTTACAATAATTTAGGACACTAAAGAGACGTTTCTACTGACTCTGAAAAACACCAGAAGAAAGATGCCTAGGGTTCCTGCTCACCTGCGTGAACATGCCATAGGCCTGCTGCAGGGAGGCATGAGGACTGCAGATGTGGCCAGAGCAATAAACTGCAATGTCTGTAATGTAAAACGCCTAAGACAGTGCTACAGGGAGACAGGAAGGACAGCTGATCGTCCTTACAGTGGAAAACAACATGTAACCGTGTGTCCCCCAGAAGTGATTGAGAACTTGCAAATGCCTTAGTGGAAGAGTGGGGTAACATCTCACAGCAAGAACTGACCAATCTGGTGCAGGAGGATGAGCTGCTCTGTAGGATTTTAATTATTTTATAAAAGCACAAATTATATATATATATATATATATATATATATATATATATATATATATATATATATATATATATATAAATTAAACCCTACACTGTTTTCAAATAGTTTTTTTTTTCTAGAAGTAAATGTGTTTAAAAGAAGAGCTCATTTACAATTCAGAAACTAGTTCATTTATTATTTAGACTCACCTTAGAGCATGATGTCTCTGTCCCTCCAGAACTTCATTCACTGAGACGACTTTGTGTGAAGCCCATGCATTCCTCCTTCTGAAAGGAAAGAGCGCAAGTCAGAGGTCAAACGGAGAACAAAAGCCTGACCTCTAAAAGTTCACTGCTAAACACTCTTCCACAGTGAAGTTTACAACGTCGCTTCCTTTTGTATAAACCATGATCATTTCCTCAGCTTTTCCCGAAACGCATGCAGGAACGTGTTTTTCCCCACTCACGTTCAGTAAACACCTCAAGATTTTCAACCTGATAACCTTCTGCAACTGATCCAAAGAGGAACATGTGAAATCAGCAGAATTTCAGATGTTTGGAAGGTCTGAGACAATAACTTGTGAGGTTTTTTATTTTTTTCAATTTTATTATGACGGAAGTGGGAATAAAAAGCAAACTAATGTAAAATCTAAAAGCAGAATTCAGGTTTATATAAAGCCGAGAGTCAGGAAAAGAACATAGATGATAAATACTCTGATCTGTTAAGCTCTGATGTGTTAAGATCTAAACATGTACTTAACAAGGATTTTTGAAAAAATGATAACAAACTAACTAACATTAGCTTTAGTAAACAGGCTAACAAACTAACTAGCACGATGGTAAACAGGCTAATACACTAATTGGCATTATACAAAATAGACTAACCTAAGAACTAGCATTATAGTAAACAGGCTTACAAACTAACTAGCATTGTGGTAAACAGACTAATACAGTAACTAGCATTATAAAAAGCATGCTAACAAATGAACTAACAATATAATAAACAGGCTAAAATACTAACTAGCATTATAGTAAACAGGCAAAAAACTAACTAACAAAACTAACTAACATAATGTTAAATAGACTAATACACTAGCATTATAGAAAACAACAAACAAATTATCTAACATTATAGTACACAGGCGAATCCATGAACTAACATTATAATAAACAGGCTAATCCATGAACTAGCATCATAATAAATAGGTTAATTCAATAATTGTCATTGTATTAAATTGGCTAATTCATGAACTAGCATCAGAGTAAACAGGCTAGTTCATGAACTAGCATTCATGAACTAGCAGATCATTTACAATGTAATATGTTATAGAAGGCAGGCTAACACACTATCTAGCATTTATTCAAAACAAATAAACCCAAGTGCTAGCAGAGTAATGAACATGCTAATCACAAAGTAGTGTTCTAGTGAACACGCAAGTACACTAAATTAGAATAATACAAAAGACCCTAACTCAAGAGCTAACATTATGGTGATCAAGTTTAGCACAAACTAGCATCATAGTGAACAGGCTAATATGCTATCAATAACTATCAATGTGTTAATTTAATCTTGCTTAAATTAAGGGCCCACTTTGAAAATTTTTAGCCAGTGTGGCTAATCTGGCTGTGTGTGTGTGTGTGTGTGTGTGTGTGTGTAAGATTTATATCTTGGTGACAGTTGGGACTTTTAAGGACATTTGGCTGAAAACCAAATTTAGTGTTGATGTTACCATAACAGCAAGAAACAATCCTGTCAGAGTGTCTACCGAGTTAGCCGAGCATTCAGCATGTTAGACAAGCAATTAGCATGTTATCCAAGAATTTTGCATTTAGCCAAGTATTTAATAACTCTCCTTATGTTTTTTTTTTAAAACAATGTTTAAATGTTACACCATTTTAAGGTATTCCACTACATGTCTGGTGGTTCCTTGTCTCCACACTATGCATTAATGGGGAACAAAAAGGTTAAATAGTGTACAATGACGTGTCAAATCTTATAATCATTGAAATTCTAATGAATTAGAGAGTGACTAAAATCACTGTTTGCTCTCCTGGTCCTGTCAGTGAGGTCAAATCTTGCCCCCAAAGTTCAATACATTTTCAACATTGGATGAAAGATTTGTGAAAAATGCATAGCACTTGAAAAGCCTAGTTTTATTTCACTGCATATAGCCAACCAATTTACTTTCCTCACCTCTCTATGTGATAAACAAAATTATTTACACAGCTATGTGTCTGAGTAGCTGTAAATAAAACACGCTATCTTACCTTCACAGTGTTGAGGTTATGTTCTGGATGATCCAGTCTGCATGTTCCAATGCTTTATAGCATTAATGCTCCTGTGGGCAGTGCTGTAGAGGAGGGAAGAATAGCCAGGGACTTTCAGGATTTCCCGGAAAGCCATCTCCAATGGCAACATGATGTGAGCTGAACAAATCAATTCCCTTTCACTTTCTGTTTTAAGGTGGTGAGACAAACCACATGACTTTAAATATTCAAGGCTAAAGGTTTAAGAAGGCAGCATCAGGTTTCGAACCCGGATCATGTGATTGCAAGACAAAAACTTAAGACTTATTGTTAATACTTTTCAGTTTCACTCAGAAATGACCAGATTTTTAGCTTATTTTTTAAATAGTGTAGTATAGTAAAATAGTCTATATGGCCAAAAGTTATTCCCCCTTTGCTGTTATAATAAGCTCCAATCTTCTGAGAAGGCTTTCAGAGCGTGGCTGTGGGGATTTGTGTTCATTCAGCTACAAGCGCATTAGTGAGGCTGGGGTCAGGCACTGATTTTGGGTGAGGAGGCTCCAGTTCCATTTCATCCCAGGAGCATCGTGGACCATCGTGATGCTAGAACAGTGTTTGGGCCTCTTAGTTCCAGTGAAGGGAAATTGTAACGTTACTGCATGCAGAGACATTCTGCACAATTGTGTGTCAGTGTAATGTGGTATAATGTAATATATTTGATATAATGTATAGTAATAGTGTAATGTAGTAACTGTAGGCCAAATGTAAACTGTACAGTAGTTCTGAATCTGATTCTTAGTAAAAGTGTGGTATAATGTAGTATAGAAAAATATGTAGTATATTATTAGTGTGGTATAATGTACTATAGTAAAGTATGTAGTATAATGTACTATAGTAATGCAGTATAAATTTGTACAATCTAGTTCAGTGGTTCTCAAACATTTTCAGCATGAGCCCCCCCCCCTTTGTATAGGGTGCATCCCTTTGTGGCCCCCTAGAGTCGTCATATTTTCGCAATTTCGTTTTTTTCATCCTAGGCTCTTCTGTATTAACTTTCTCAGCTAAGAGACTACGTTCTCTATCTAAAAACTTTTTAAATACTTTTTCCATTTTAAATAGTCTTAGGTTTGATCAGTGTAGGGCTAACAGTACACTATTACATCATTAGATGTCTCTGTTTGGTGTGTGTCTTAGTGTGCTGTGTATAATTTATTTAATTAATTAATATTTCTCATTTTTATGTACTTCATAGTTCAAAGGTTGACAATCCCGACTTACATACAGGTAAAATTAATAATAATAAAACATGTTTGTTTTTATGCGGCCACCCTGGCACCACCTGGCGGGCCCCCGTGGGCAGTTAGTACAACTGTAGTGTAGTATAACATAATATAGCAACCTTAGGCACTGAACCAAAGGCATTTCTTATATTTATGTATTTTTATTTTCATGTATTTCCATAAAATAAAGTGCACATGAGTTTTTACATTTGCTTATTTGGTAATAAAATTTTCAGAAGGTGGTTCTTTGTAAAGTAGTGTAGTATAGTAATAGTATACTGTATTGTAGTATAGTTATAGTGTATTACACCATGCAATAGTATATGTGGTGTAGTAATAGTGTGACATAATGGAGTATTGTATAATGTAGTGTAATGAATTATATTAACAGTTTAGTGTAACAAAACATGTAGTATAATGCTGTATATTAATAGTGTAGTATAGTAATAGTTTAGTATAGTATAGTAACAGTGTACTCTAATGTAGTGTAGTCAGAGTGTAGTGTTATAATATTGTAGTATACATGCTATAGTATAGTGTAGTGTTGTGTAGTGTAGTATAGTAGTGTGGTAACATGCAGTATAGTAGAACTTGTGTGTTACTTGTGTGTTACTGTGCATCCTCTTCTGTCGTGCATGTGGCTGCTTTTACGGTTTAGCTTTTCAACATGTCATCACTTGAATCAGAAGAAATGTAATATAAACATCTGGAAATGTTGAGGAACTCCCGTTCAGTGTTTTGACTGATACATGGTGAGTCATTAGTACACTATTCCCTTTTATGTGGAGTTTATCTGATATAACACTAATGCTTCTGGCCTTCTCTCTGCTGCATGAAATATCAAGGAATTTACAGAAAAATTGTTGATCATTTTGTGCAGAAATGTAATACAAATTTAATTTCCATACCAGAGTTAGTCTAGTATGGGCTAACTAACTAGCCTAGCTTGATTAGATTTATTATTCTGAGCAATGCAGATGAAATAAAGACCGGTGTAGCTCTGGTAATGAGGAGGTTGTCTTCGTGGTAGATTTGGAGGCAGAAAAAGACAAGAATTTGGAGTGGACATCACATCATGTATCCCAAAAATACACACACTGTTGAATTTCACTGGTATATTGTAGTTGAAATATTTTCCATTCGATGTCATGTCATCTCCCGAGAATTGCTCGCAAGACTTTAAATTTTTTATTTATTTATTTTTTTTTACAAGCACTCTGACCTTCGTGTTTGTTTTTTGCTTGAGAAACTTGTGACCTCATCGATCAGGAGAAAAAGCACTTGACACTTGCTTATTCAACTGTGGAAGTGCCACTTGGGACCATAAATATGCAAACAGCTGCATTAAAGCTCTCTGGTGCAAATCTACAGCATCCATGACAGATTATGTATGTATGTATGTATGTATGTATTTTTTTTTTTTTTTTTTACCAGAACCAAGTACGTTTTGTAGCACAAACAATGTAAATTACTACACTACAATACAGACTGGTTTTGTGTTAAGTAAGGGATAAGAAATGCCAGACGATGCTGTTATACAAACATAATGCACTCTGGGGTGGTATGATGTGGCACTTTGCACAATCAGAGTGCATCTACCCCCTGATGTGCATCATTTTCATACACCAGCACAGTCTTTCATGTGTTATTCCAGGACTTTGCCAAGGACTACAATGTTTAATTTGTTAATGAATGACACATTGCACATTTTAACGGTTTCTAGTTAGATTTAATGTTGTGGAACGTCCAAAGGACACGATGGTTTCTGTCCTCACTTATGTTATAGGTGCAGTAAACAGTCATTCCATCACCAGTCTCTCTCTCCCTCTCTCTCTCTCCTGCTCTCTCTCTTTCTTTCTCTCTCTCTCTCGGTCTCGTTCTTGTTACAAAGCATTCACAACCCAGATGCCTTCCATAAATGTTAAATAAATGTCTCATAACAAATTGTCAACGATTATGTGTTTTACTTTGTTAAACAACAACACAGTTTAAAAAAAAATCTGTTTATTATAAGTCTTAGATTATGTGAGCATCCTTGTGAATGAGCTGTTACTATAGCAACAATTGTGTATTAGAATGTGTGCATCAATATAAACCTGCCGTTCATGTTACAGCTGGAACTACTGACCAAGGTGTGCTGTTATACAGAAATAATACACATCTTCTGACCAATCAGATTCAAGCATTCAACCGTGCCATGGTCTAAAACAAAATAATCCTCAAAGTGGACCTAAAGTCTTAAATGATTTCATTCTGACTGTGCTCCATATAAAGCTCCACAATGGATATGTTCCAGCTTTGTGACTTCATTGTCATCTTGAGCATCAGCATTCAGCCAAACACTTCATTCCCACAGGCCTCCTGTTGCTCTTGGTGATGGAAATTCCATAGCATGCTGGGAGATTGATATGTCTTGTGTGTGTGTGTGTGTGTGTGTGTGTGTGTGTGTGTGTGTAGAGGTCTAACATGTTGATGTTTCACCAAAAGAAAATGAAAGAAAATGGGATGTTAGTTTTTTTCTTGCTCTATTCATGTTTAGCAAAGCCACTGCTCAAATCCTAGATCAGAACCGGACATTGATATTATGACATGAGATAAAAAAAGAACATGAAACAGGTTAGTTCCTGTTGTCACTTATGCTAAACAGTCTTTCCCAAAATGCTGACATTGGAGACTCCTTCCATAAACACCAAATAAACATCTCCTTAGTGAAAACTTCACCATATCAATGATTACAACTGTTTTTTTTAAAAATCTGATTATGTGGAGCGTCCATGGAAAATGTAGCACAATATCTAGTTACTGATATGAATTATTAAGTAATTACAGTAAAGGCTTCTCTCTCTCTCTCTCTCTCTCTCTCTCTCTCTCTCTCTCTCTCTTTATCACTCTCTCTCTCTCTCTCTCTCTCTCTCTCTCTCTCTCTCTTAGAGAGTCTCAGATAATCTCAGATAATACCATTTTCTCTTTGCTTTCCGGCAGAGGTGATTTGAGGGACTGTGCAGGACAATGCAAAGGACCCTCCTGGTTTATATTATGCTTCAGTGCCATGTGTCAGCTACAGGATAACTGTCTGAAAGTGCTAGCATTATGTTCTGCATGCTAGACATAGAATTAGCTTCCCAATTTGATAAACAATCATTACATCACAACAAAACATCTTTGTTGTTTTGAGTGTGTTTGATGTTATAATCTGTATATAAAGTACATTAAAAGACCACACTAGCAAGACAGTTTGAACAAATTGATGAATAATCCAAGAAAACTACTGCAGCTAAATAAGTAAGATTAGCTGCTTGCTTGGAAAATGATGTTAAGCTAGAGACACATTACCGTTTATGGCAGTCCTACGTCTTCTTTTCCTCTTCTGCTTGTTTTCTTTTTCTTTTCTGGCTTCCAGACAGGTGAGGTCTGCAAAAAAAAAAGAAGAAGAAAAAAAAGCATGTTACTTTAAAAACAAACTTGCTATACAAAGTCTCACATGCTAGCACAATGAAGCCGTATTGTACATTAGTCATCAGACGTTTTTGGAGGAGTTCCTGTCCTGATTTTCTGTGGCTAGATTATCCACTCTTCCATGCTGTACTCTGAGGCCTTCTTTGCTTGGTTTACCTTTCAGAACCCTTTTAGAAAGCCATATGAAAACCCTTATGTAAATATCTTCTAATAGCAATTTCATGACATGTCTGTCAGTCGACTATTATTCTGCACCTCATACATACTCATTTGCATGTTAATCAGGCGGTCTGATGTTAATTGTCTTTTAAAAAAAAAAAGATCTGCGATGACATGCTGAACCTTTTGTAACTAAATCATAATAACTTTTTTAATAACTTTGCAGTTTCTCTGTAACATGACAAACTGAAATATAGATGGACAGTTGAGGGAACGAGTGTGTATAGCTGCTATAACGTAAGTGATAACTGGAACTAATGGGTTTCGTGCACATTCCACAACTTTAAATGTAATATAAACAGATAAAGTAAATGATTTGTCATCCAAAATTGTATATTGCACTTTAATAATAAAAAAACACAGTTGATTAGAAAGCTGTCTATACACGGCACAAAAACATTTCAGTTTTTTTTTGTTCCAATACCATGGAATATTTGTAGTTGCTTGTTTGAGCCTGTCCAGATTCTAACCTCCATTTACCTGGATATAATTAAATCCTTTCTCATTCACTTTGTCTCCCAAAGTCAGCTTCATAAATCAGTTGTTGATTCTAAAGACATGGCGTTTGTATCTCACAGCTAACTTATTTATCTTGTCCTGCCTCTGTGTCCTTTTCTTATAATCGATATAAACTTTCATTTCCACTTCCAAGGCAAGACAAGCACTTTACCATGACAGCACTTTTTCTTTCTTGAAAAGCTCAAACTTAATGAAAAAAAAGAGTAAAATTAGAGCCGTCAGAGTGCCATGCCATCTCATGTGGAGTGTGAAGGTGGATCCCACTGTGCCAATTAAAAGTCAATTAAAAACTAATTTCAAAAGCTAATGGCATGGGTACTGGGACAAAACAACAGCTCAGCTCTTTGTGGGTTTTGGAAGAATTTCCATGGATTGTCGTATTTTGAAGTTAGAAGATCTTTACCTTTGGATTCAAACTACAAATTCCTACATCCTTCTTAGTAAGATGATGCACATTTCGTATCCATAGATGTGCAGCTATTCCTAAACAACAACAAGGAAGAGAGCCAATCAAATGGCTGATAAGATGGAGGAGCATACTAATTGTAGTGTGCAGTTATTTACGCTCTTAAAAATAAATGTTCCAATTAGAATCAAAAAGGGTTTTTCAGTCTGATGCCATAATCCTTTTAAGTCGCACAAAGAACCTTTAGAGAACCATCTATTTGCTGGTGCTTAAAATAACCCAGAAATGGTTCTTCACAGCAGTGCTACAAGGAACCATGTTCATAAAGGAACATCATAAATTCTCTAAAAACAGAAATCCCTTAGTGCTTTAAGGAACCAAAGTAATGTTTTTAAGAGTGATGCCAGATGAACCTTTTCCAGTCCCACAAAGAACCTTATAGGGTTTACTTTAAGCTGTTAAGGGATGATACCTTGAAGAACCAATACACTGCTCTGAAGAACCTATAATGAACCATAAAGGACATCTTTAATCTCCAAAGAACCATATAGCTCAACTCAAGAACCCTATACAATGAAAAATGGTTCTTGACAAAAAGGTTCTTTGCAGAACTTATGGTAATGTAAAGAACCACTGAGGGACCTTTATTTTTAAACATGTAGGGAACGATACGAGTACGTAAACTCAATGTGTTTTTTATTTAGGTATGATCCAGTACTCAGTTATACAAGAAGGCAAAATAAAATTCAATACTTATTTCCCCCACTGTACCTGGGTAATTTACTCAGCGTTAACGGATAACCTCAACTTTTGGTTCCAAATGCAGAGGTAACTTTCAGGGTATCTAAGTAGCCATAACAACTTACTCTCTGAACATAACCTAGTCCGGAGCGGATTATGTTCCAAGCTTAGTTTCTTTCAGAGAGCTGACGGAGCGTAGCGTGCCCTTTTGATGAATATCCAGTGGACGAGGAAGCATGGATTATACGAAACCTTTTTCATATCCAAATGAATATTTGCAGGAGTGTTACCAATTTTTTGTGAGAATTGTTAATTTATTTAACAAACCTTTTGAAACCTCACATTGGCAACGTGACACATCGTGGATCAGCGAGCACATTTTATGCATTGCCCTTCATTTTTTTGCCACAGGGAGTTTTCTGTATATAACGTGGGTGATGCAGAGCATGTGGAAAAGGAACGGTGTGTAGAGCCATTCATACAGTATGCCTTGCACTCAAAGAATTCCTGCACAATTTTGTGCAGTTCCCTGGCCATAAACCATGATGAACCATTGATGAAGATGGCAAGAGGAACCCCCAGTGAACCAAAGAGATGGCAGGGTGGTACGAGATGTGATCTGCCAAAATCATTTCTAATTAAATAACTAATGCACAAAGTGAACAGTCAAGTGTGGTTCATTGTTTCCTTATTTCCTGTAATTGAAAAAGACATTTGTATTTATTGCTTTACCATTCAACATTAAATGACATGTTATATAATAATATATAATTATAGAATATAATATAATATATAAATATAGAATAATCATCACTAGGGAAATACAATACTTTGCCCACCTTTAGCTAGTGCTCCAGCACTTCAATTTCAAGTCCATCCTTTTCATGTTCAGTCTTTTTAACTTCCTTTGATCTAATAGGGGCACTACAATTAAGATTGTACACACCATATGCAGTAAAATAAAATAAGCATGCATAATACACAAGAGAAACATTGACAGTTAAGTGTTATTTCAAAATGCCTTTTTCAAACAGTGGCAATGTATATGGTCATCTTGAGTGTTTAAGGATATATCACTGAAAACATAAAAAAAAAAAAAAAGCCATTACTACTAATATGTTATACCTACATTTTCCAAGTCACTTATATCATGGGAGGTAGCTAACTCTGATGAGTCCATGGATCACCCTTTATGGGACAGTGCCAGCTTCTCATCCGGAGTGAGTGAAGGTGGTGGTGGTGGTCCCCCACCCATTTTACGGGCCTCAGGCTTCTTCCTGTTGGCTATATAGGACCTAGAGAAAAGTTATTATAGAAGGTAATCCCAAGCAGTCAGGTTACAGTTTAGGAAATTTATGAAATATTGCCTTTTTGGAGAAGGTTTTTGTGGTTCATTTTGACTTGGCTCGAAGTTCTTTGGGTCCAGAAGGATTACATCTGATAAACTATGAAGCATATATATTATCATTATATATTACTGTACTATGTACAATTTTAAGAAACTGATGGAGGGCTAAAAGTAAACACTTAACTATTAAATATTACAACATGGGTCTAATAGGAACAATGTTTAATTATATATATATATATATATATATATATATATATATATATATATATATGTATATATATATATACATATATATATATATATATATATATATATATATATATATATATATATAAATATATGAAAATAAAGGAATCACTAATGTGTGAAAATAAACCAATAATATGAAGCGATCAAATGTTGAAAGGATAAAAACAAATGCACTACATGTGAAAAGTGTCTACACACCACACACATGTGAATCGTATACAGTATATCAATGACAGGAAAGTTAAGGGAAATGAAAGGGAAGGCACTAAAGATGTTAGGTGTTTTAAATTTTTTCCTGTTGGGGATTGCCAAAAGATTCTTCCAGTCATGATAAAACAATAGCATTCCCGATATGCTCTGTGTGAGAGGAGAAAGTAGGAGTGTTGTTCCAGCAGCGTGGACATAATTTCACACAGACTCGTGCCAAAAACAATCTGAAAACAATTGCAGGAACCTCCAATCAATTAAGGAGACTTTATCACGTTGAGTCAGGAACCTTAACCCTTAACAAGAATATGAGTAAGCTTCGACATATTTTCTGACATACTGTAAATTTTCCCCTAACAACAGTAAAAATATTTATTTAGGAAGGAATTATTTCTCATAGATAAGAAATGAATAATAATAAAAAAAAAGCCTCCTTATCCTGTCTTAGTGAATCAATTCTTAGGTGAATCAATTCTCTCTCCATGCTGACTTTGTCCTGTGTCTCCCTCTGTCTTTCCATCTATCTTTTCTTTTTTTCATCTGCTTCCATGTCTCTTTTCTTTTGCTGTTTATTTATCTTTGAGGTTCTCTTTCTATGTCATTTCCAGTCTGTCTTCTTCACAACTGTCTCCATTTTTTGTCACTTGCTTTCTGTTTTTTTCCTTTCGCTTGTATCTCTTTGTGTGTCATTCTCGTATCTCTCTCTATTTTACTGCCTCTCACGTTCTTTCTTCCTGTATATATGTGTGTGTTTTTCATCCCGTCTGTCTCTGTGTGTCTCTCTGTGTATCCATCTCTCTGTGTGCTCATAGTGAACATCATTTCATCACACTCAGTATGGTTTATCTTTACTCTTCTACACTCTTCTTCCCCCTGTCGTCTCGGGAGCTTTTCCTCACCACTGTCACCTCTGGCTTGTTCATTATGGATCTAAACCGACATCCAGAATTTTTGCTGTTCTGTGATGATATTTATTGCTAACAGCACTATACAAATACAATGTAATATGACACCATTTTCTCTGTGATTGACTCTGTGAGTCTCTCTCTCGCTTGTTTGTTAACGGTGTTGTGCGTTAATGAGCCGTGTGCTGAACTCTCTCTCGTCTCTGCTGAGGCTTTAAGCACTGCACTGGGTCGGTCATTAAGCGTGAATGAGGAAGGAGAATTTAAACAGCTTCACACAGTGATACAGTTACTGCTATATATCTTTTTGTATGAAAGGATCCTTGTTATATACGATAAACATGACAGCAACAGCACAAATAATGAATGAGCACACTGATCCACATTCAATATTCTACTTACATATATTATTCTGTCAACATACAGAACAGCACATGTGACTAATTTGTCATCTACTTTATCTGTATACAGTATATTGCTGTTGAATTCTCGATTCTGATTGGTCAGAAGGTATTGATTTGTGTTGAATAGACTCTTGTTTCTACAGTAACAGCTCATTCACAGGGACTTGTATGGCGAAAGCTCACTGAAAAATAAACAGTTTTGAAAAATGGTTAATATGGTGATACTTTCTGTAAGGAGATGTTTGTTTAAAATGCTTATTTAAAGATGTTTATTTAAAATTATGGATTTTCAAATATTACCTTTCATGTAGTGTGTTATAGAGCTGTTTATGAATGTAAAAACATCTGCAAAGTTTCAAAAATGTAAGTGCATGACAAAAGGGGTTATTGATTCCCAAAAGAAGAAAGCGATTCTGAACAGCTGAAACGAGTTGTTAGTAATTCCAGACTTACTTCCTGTACTAACATACGTAGGTTTGTAACAAAAAAACAATCTCTGCTCTTCATTGGCTGCTCGCGAACAGACGGAGCTGAAACTCGTTATGGTAGTGGGCGTTTCCTTTTCAACACACGCTGACAGCGGTAGACCAATCACAACAGACTGGCACATCTGACCAA
Organism: Ictalurus furcatus; assembly: GCF_023375685.1. Taxonomy (NCBI): domain Eukaryota; kingdom Metazoa; phylum Chordata; class Actinopteri; order Siluriformes; family Ictaluridae; genus Ictalurus; species Ictalurus furcatus. Next base: position 11,567,245 of record NC_071266.1, read on the forward strand.
TCATAGCAGAGTATTCTCTATGAAAGGAGGAGTTTAGAATGAATCCTTTAGAAAGGATCATTTAACGAGTCATTTGTGACACTGGGGGGAAAAAGGTAATTTATATTATGCAATTTAAATTATAAGCACATTAAAATGTTTTTTTGACCTTGGATGTAAATCTATTGTATGAGACCTTTAAAACAAAATTAGGCACATTTCAAAACCATAATAGGTGTGCTTTAAACATTTATGGAAGATGGAAGGAGTCTCCAGTGTCAGCACTTTGTAACAGTGAGAGGTAAAGCTTTAACTTCGAATGTCTTCAAGATTAAGGAGATTGATTGATTTATTTATTTTTTTTAATGCATTATGGTTTTCGCGTTTTTACCTTTTCCAAAACAGAGGCTGGTGAGGGAACGACTGCTTATAGACTGTTTTATAGACTGAGAACCTGTTTCATGAACATTAAATGTAACTATAAATGGATAAAAAGTACAACATTCTTTAATTAATGAAAATTGTAATCGTTGGAAATCACTGTGGTGTAAGTACAGTATCTCCCAAAAGTGAGTACACCCCTCACATTTTTGTAAATATTTGATTATATCTTTTCATGTGACAAAACTGAAGAAATGACACTTTGCTACAATGTAAAGTAGTGAGTGTACAGCTTGTGTAACAGTGTAAATTTGCTGTCCCCTCAAAATAACTCAACACACAGCCATTAATGTCTAAACCGCTGACAACAGAAGTAAGTACACCCCTAAGTGAAAATGTCTAAATTGGGCCCAATTAGCCATTTTCCCTCCCCGATATCATGTGACTTGTTAGCGTTACAAGGTCTCAGGTGTGAATGGGGAGCAGGTGTGTTAAATTTGGTGTCATCGCTCTCACAATCCCTCGTACTGGTCACTGGAAGTTCAACATGGCACCTCATGGCAAAGAACTCTCTGAGGATCTGAAAAAAAGGATTGTTGCTCTACATAAACATGGCCTAGGCTATAAGAAGATTGTTAAGACCCTGACACTGAGCTGCAGCACGGTGGCCAAGACCATACAGCAGTTTAACAGGACAGGTTCCACTCAGAACAGGCCTCGCCATGGTCGACCAAAGAAGTTGAGTGCACATGCTCAGCGTCATATCCAGAGGTTATCTTTGGGAAATAGACGTATGAGTGCTGCCAGCATTGCTGCAGAGGTTGAAGGGGTGGGGGGTCAGCCTGTCAGTGCTCAGACCATACGCCGCACACTGCATCAAATTGGTCTGCATGGCTGTTGTCCAAGAAGGAAGCCTCTTCTAAAGATGATGCACAAGAAAGCCTGAAGACAAGCAGACTAAGGACATGGATTACTGGAACCATGTCCTGTGGTCTGATGAGACCAAGATAAACTTATTTGGTTCAGAAGGTGTCAAGTGTGTTTGGCGGCAACCAGGTGAGGAGTACAAAGACAAGTGTGTCTTGCCTACAGTCAAGCATGGTGGTGGGAGTGTCATGGTCTGGGGCTGCATGAGTGCTGCCGGCACTGGGGAGCTACAGTTCATTGAGGGAACCATGAATGCCAACATGTACTGTGACATACTGAAGCAGAGCATGATCAGTATGCAGCATTCCAGCATGATTTGGAAACTGGGCCGCAGAGCAGTATTCCAGCATGATAATGACTTTTGCCTTGCTAAAGAAGCTGAGGGTGAAGGTGATGGACTGGCCAAGTATGTCTCCAGACCTAAACCCTATTGAGCATCTGTGGGGCATCCTCAGATGGAAGGTGGAGGAGCACAAGGTCTCTAACATCCACCAGCTCCATGATGTCGTCATGGAGGAGTGGAAGAGGACTCCAATGGCAACCTGTGAAGCTCTGCTGAACTCCATGCCCAAGAGGGTTAAGGCAGTGCTGGATTATAATGGTGGCCACATAAAATATTGACACTTTGGGGGCAATTTGGACATTTTCACTTACGGGTGTACTCACTTTTGTTGCCTGTGGTTTAGACATTAATGGCTGTGTGTTGAGGTATTTTGAGGGGACAACAATTTACACTGTTATACAAGCTGTACAATCAATACTTTACATTGTAGCAAAGGGTCATTTCTTCAGTGTTGTCACATGAAAAGATATAATCAAATATTTACAAAAATGTGAGGGGTGTACTCACTTTTGTGAGATACTGTAACTCCTCTTCATCACACCACCTCGTCTGTGATTATTTTCCTATAACAGAATGAAATGGAGTGTTTATTTATATCCAGTATGAGGTAGAAAAACAAATGTTGAAGTCACTAAGAATTAAATAACTAGAAGAAGCTTCAGAGGCAAAATAATAATAAAAAATTCAACCTGTTTTAGGGGTGTCCATGTTCAGCATTGAATTCATTTGTGATGTCACTCTCCACATTTACATTTACATTTACATTTACATTTATTCATTTAACAGACGCTTTTATCCAAAGCGACTTATAAATGTACAAATACAAGCAAAGCGATATATATCGGGCAGAGCACCATACAAGTAGTGCAACCTTACAAGATCTTTTAATTGAGTTCTAGAGAAGCAAAGTGCACAGAGTCGAGGTGTAAGTGCCAGAGTAGGTTTTTAAATTTTTTTATTTATTTTTAGGATAATGTGGGGGTTGGTGTTTTAGGAGTTAGTTAGGTGTTCACGGAAGAAGTAGGTCTTTAGCTGTTTTTTGAAGATAGTGACAGATCTGTGGTCCAGATTGAAGTTGGAACTTCATTCCACCACTGAAGAACAGGTAGTGTGAAGGTTCTGGAAAGGGACCTTGAGCCACGCTGAGTAGGACCTACTAACCGTCGGTCGTTAATCAATTGCAGATTATGTGAGGGAACGTAAGCCTTCACGAGAGTGTTGTGGTAGGAGGGTGATGTTCCAGATAAGGTCATGTATGTGAGCATCAAGGCCTTGAATTTGATACGGGCGGCTACAGGAAGCCAGTGGAGGGAGATGAAGAGGGGTGTGACATGAGTACTTTTGGGCTGGTTGAAGACAAGACGTTCTGCTGCATTCTGAATCATTTGAAGGGGTTTGGTGGAGCTCGCTGGGAGGCCCGAGAGTAGTGCGTTGCAGTAGTCCAGTTTTGATGTTACAAGAGCCTGGACTAGTAGTTGTGTAGCCTGTTTGGTGAGATAGGGTCTGATTAGAAAACATTTTTAAAGCTTAGTAGTTTAAAAAAGAAAAAAAAAAAAGAAAACCGTATTGGATACCCATTGAAATAAAGTATTGTGGCAGATCTGTTATAAACGGATACAAAATACGTGTATGATATGTCTGTAACAATTGTTTAGAGCAGGTGTGTCCAATCTTATCCGGAAAGGGCCGGTTTGGGTGCAGGTTTTCATTCCAACTGAGCAGAAGCCACACTTGATTCCACCTGTTTAATCAGTTGATCTTGGCTTTCAAAAGACTCAGTTGTGCTTAGGTTCTGCTTGGTTGGAATGAAAACCTGCACCCACTCCGGTCCTTTCCAGATAAGATGCCCCTGGATTAGAGGCAGGACGCAAGTGAGATAATCCAGAATCATAAACAAAAGTCAGGAATCAATCGGAAAGTTGGGATAAACATAGAGCCACTTCATCACACCACCCCAGTGTTGATTATTTTCATGTATGGCATTTGGTAGACACCGTTATCCAGAGCGACGTACATTTATCTTTTTTATACAACTGAGCAGTTGAGGGTTAAGGGCCTTGCACAAGGGCCCAACAGCAATGGCTTGAACACGTGACCTTCTGGTCAGTAACGCAGAGCCTTTAACCACTGAGCCACCACTGCCCCATACATTGCTCTTACACAACATCATTTTTTCTGCTAAAAAACACACATTCCACCATGTTTGAGTTCCGGTGCTGTAAAACACATGTAAGCGTGTCTATCATATGATTGACAGGAAGGAGAAGACGATTCTTCAGGCATTTTTTGCCCTTAATAACTTTGAGCACAGTGATATTTTAACGCATATCTACTTTTACTGTTGTTATTTGTAATTGTAAGAGCTATACAAACACAGAGCAGTGGACCTTTAACACTACATTTTACACAGAAACAGGAATCTGTTCGAATGTGCACATGCTTTAAAATTAGAGTAGTATTATTATTAAGGTGACACACAAACACACATACACACATTTTTGACTGACGTCCTGTTGGCAGAAGTAATTACTAGCTTCAGGCATTCAGTGTGTTTAGTGTCTGTCTCGATTCAGTTTACAGCTCCAGTCTGTCTTTGTCACTTTTAATCAGGTTCAGAGCGACAAACTGCCACCGAGGTCTCTCCATGCCGACTAAAGCAGTGATGAACTGTGTGTGTGTGTGTGTGTGTGTGTGTGTAAGTGTATGTGTGTGTTTTACTTCAGCGCCGGCTGTTGTTGACTCGGCTGAACCCCCCCTAAAAGAAAACAAAAACAAACTAAAAAAACCTAATACATGCTGATTGAAAACATGCCCTAATTTTACCCAGTGACATCGTGAGTTCAATTCAATCATAAAACGTGATCATGTGATCATCAATCACGTGATCTATGTATGATCACCACTATCCACTTTTTACTTTTTTAATGTTAGAATTAGCATTGCTAACATTAATGTTAACTTTAGCTATTTTCTCGCTATTTGATGTGATGTAGGTAGCCCAGATCCCACATGCTAATGCTAGCACATTAACTAATGCTAACACTAGGTAAACAATTTTAGTGTGTCATCTAAACTAGTATCTGGCTAACAAGCTATCTAGTATAACCCCAATTCAGAAAAAGTTGGGACAGTATAAAAAGTGTTAATAAAAACAAAGAGGAGTGATTTATAAATGTACTTTGACTTGCCTTTAAACAAAAAAACATATAAAGAGAAGGTATTATATGTTTTACCTAATCAATTGCATAGTTCTTTGAAGATAAATGTTTATTATGAAATTGGTGCATGCAACACGTTCCAAAAAAAGTGGGGATGGGGCAATTTAGTACTAATAGCGATATGACAAGTTGAAATAAGAAGGTGATGTGAAACAGATGAGGCAATCATCTAATAATAGTATATAAGGAGCCTCCAAAAAAAGCCTAGAGCAAGGATGGGTCGAGGCTCGCCAATCTCCCAACAGATGCGTCAGCGAATAATCCAACACTTTGAGAACAACATTCCCCAAAGACAAATCAGCAGGATTTTGGGCATTTCACCTTCTACGGTGCACAATATAATTAAAATATTCAAGGAATCCGGTCAAATCTCAGTGTGTAAATTACATAAATCATTGGCACTGGAGTAGCTAAATATATTTGCTAATTTTGTAAATAAAACAAGGTGATGTTACACTGATAGTCTGTCATTTCAGTTGCTAAATATTACCTGAGGAGCAATATTATCTAGCTAGCACAACATTGTTACATGTCATTTTGTGCTACATCTACACGACGCATTTTTAAAAAAAGAAAAACTGTTTTCAAATCTAATATAGCTAGTTGTAAAATGTGGGTAAATAGTTACTAAAGGTAAATGATAGTAAATGAACTAGCTAGCTAATTATAGAGAGTGAATATTTGTGCTTTTACAGCTTTTCACAGATGATATTGAAGCCTCATGCTGAACACTGTGCAGTTTGGACAGGAGTGTGATGTAACTTCTCTTCTGACAAACGGAGGTTACACACCCTGTCAGTGACGTAGCGTCTCTCTCTGCACCACTTAGCAGGGTATGTGTCGTCTTTTCACACTGTTGGGACTTTAAATGGCTCGGTGTGACCTGTCTGTCTCTCTGATGGTGATTTACGGCTTTAATTACGACGCCTCGGCTCTCCTGCTTTAGCAATTTGTTCCACTTACTTCAGCATGGTGTCTCTCTACAGCACTCCTGTGGCAAAGCTAAACGTTGCTGAAGCTATGTTTAGAATTGTCATAGACCTTTTTTTTTTTTTTTTTTTTTAAATACCGGCAGATCTACAGTCCTCTCTGAAACTATTGGAACAGCAGGGCCAATTCATTTGTTTGTGCTGTACACTGTAGACATTTGGGTTTGAGATCAAAAGATGGAGCTCAGACGAGAGTTTAGGATTTCAGCTTTTGTTTCCTGGTATTTACATCTAGATGTGTTAAACGACATTAAACATAGAGTCTTTTGTATCAGACCCAATTTTTAGGTGAGCAAAAATATAGGAACAGATAAATTTTGACGTAAATTAAAGTAAATAACACTTTATATTTGCATATCCCTTACTTGAAATAACTGCATCAAGCCTGTGACTCACTGACATCACCAAACTGTTGGTTTCTTCATTTGTGATGCTTTTCCATGCTTTTACTGCAGCCTCTTTTGGTTGTTGTTTGTTTTGGGGGGGGAGTGGTTCTCCCTTCAGTCTCCCCTTCAGGACGTGAAATGCTGCTCAACTGGGTTAAGGTCTGGTGATTGACTTGGCCAGTCTAAAACCTTCCACATTTTCCCCCGATGAAGTCATTTGTTGAGTTGGCAGTGTGTTTTGGATCATTGTCTTGCTGCATGATGAAGTTCCTCCTGATTAATTTGGATGCATTTCTCTGTAAACTGGCAGACAAAATGTTCCTGTAAACTTCTGAATTCATTCTGCTGCTACCATCATGAGTTCCATCATCAATAAAGATTTGTGAGAATGTTCCAGAAGCAGCCATGCAAGCCCAAACCATGACACTACCTCCACCATGTTTCACAGATGAGCTTGTATGTTTTGGATCATGAGTAGATCCTTTCTTTCTCCACACTGTATCCTTTCTGTCACTTTGGTAGAGGTTAATCTTGATTCCAGAACTTTTGTGGATCATCTCTGTATTTCTTTATGAATTCCAATCTGGTTTTCTGATTATTACTGCTGATGAGTGGTTTGCATCTTGTGGTATGACTTCTGTATATATTTCTGCTCTCAATGTCTTTGAATGGTGGATTGTGATCTCTTCACCCCTGCCCTGTGAAGGTTGTTGATGATGTCACTGACTGTTATTTTTGGGTTTTTGTTCACAGTTCTCACAATGTTTCTGTCATCAGCCTGACGCAGAGTGTTTTATTCCTTACATAATGTATGTAAGTAATGTATGTTTGCAACACGTTAGTGTTGTTATGACCCAGTCCAGCATTAGGTCACACAGCATAAATAAAGTCATGGAGTAATGTAAGGTGGAGTGAATAGTATGTGGTGTTTGAAGTAAACAGGAATGACACACATAGAAGTAGCTTTACCATGGTGTAACAGACCAGAGATTCTTTTCTTTAAATATATCTCTTCAGAGCTGCCGTCTTAACTACCGCATTAAAAATGAATCCGAACAGCAGGCGAGCCGTTGCGGAATATATTTATTGTCCCGCCACTATTCTGGATGTTTTGTGGTTTATGTTTCTTTTTTTTTTCCTATTAGCATATGAAGCCTGAGGCGAATTTCTGAGAATATTACTTAGGTCTGAGAAGCCCAAAGCGCTGTGAACAATGAGCCGTCATTTCCACACGATCCTGAATCAGTCACAAGCGTTTCTCAGCAACATAAACAGGAACTAGGTTTAAAAAAGTTCCAAAAAGAAAGTGGTTTTTTTTTTGGGTGGGGTGGGGGGGTGGGGACGTTGGGGGGGATTACACGGCTGACTACAGGATCAGAGTGGAACCAAAGAAACGAGCAAATGGATTTCTAAACCACTCAGGATGCTTGTTTTTCAATTTACCAAGTCCATTACAGGTAAACACGTCTGCGGATCCGTTGTCTGAATTAGATCAGTCTGAAAACATTTCCCTTAATTTAACACTTCCTTTAGCGACAACGTATTTAATATTCTCCACAAATATAAGAGCTGCCCGGAGCGAGTGCTGGGAAGGACATTACTGAAGTGGTGGGCGGTGAAAAAGATCCACTGAGACAATTAATGTGTTTTAATGACGTTTTTTCCACAAATCTAAGAGCATGTTTATAAAGCACGTCAATCACAGATCAGGGATTTTATTCCATCCTTTATTCCAAGGATCATAAATGCAGGACAACAACAAAAATTAAGAACAGTGATGATAAGCTTTATTTATACTGCACCTTTTGTACAGTATGAAGTGTTTTTTTTTCCAGCATCACACTTTTTATCCGCTTATAGTTACATTTCATCAAAAATGTAAACAAGTGCTATCACTTTCTATGAAGGCCATATATTTTCTTATAATGCATTCATAAGCTATTATACATATCATTATACTATATATATATATATATATATATATATATATATATATATATATATATATTTATATATTTTCAGAAAGCATTACAGTTTGTAGCATTGCTCATAAAGCATTTAGTAGAAGTAGTGCTTATAACTCATTATATCTTCTCCTAATGCACTATACGTCGGAGCTTGGTGGTATAACATGTTATATTAAAGATTGATAAAGATAGCTATAAATTTTAATGCGTTTTCCTGTACTTGACTTATTAGTGCATTATAACATGATATGAAAAGTTCTAGCACTTTTTTCCCCACAACATTTTTTAACACATACGGAGGAATTATCTCCACTTTCTCTGGTGTTGCCTCGAACCTCATGCCAAGAATGCTAAGCATCCATCTCTGCCTCCGCGCCCGGACGTTTCTCTCTGATTTAATGCGATTTGACGTGCAGCGAAGATGAACCTTAATGCTATTAGAGCTGCAATTTCCATCTCAAACTGTGAGGCTGATTCACTCGGAATAGGAATCGGAGGTGGGAATTAATACAAGGATATGAGACACGACAGGCTCGGTGTGTCTCTGGACCTGGACACAAGAGCAGCAGCTGGATTTAGTAATATGTACAGAGCAATTATGTGGGTGAAATTCACAAAAAAAATGCATACTTGAAGACACAGAGTTCTTCTATGTGGCATTAAAACCAGATCATGAAGCATCTATGAGGAACTTTTACAAATTGCATTCAAAAAATTCTTAGGCTAAGAGGAAGAATGGGGTGGAACTTGTTGCTACTGATGACATTATGTTTTAATGAGTGAATGTCGGCCATGAACTTCACCATATCAAGGAACTTTAAATCCGTTTCCGTAGAGCGTTTGCTGTACACATCACTGTGAACGGGCTGTTCCTATAGAAAGGATAATATATTAATACAAGCGTGATTTTTTTTAGCCGTGGCTGGTGTTACAGAAAATAAATCAACACCTTTTGACCAATCAGAATCCAAATCCAACCACTGAGAATATAAGCATTTCTATCAAATGTTTTAGCTTGATATTAAGAGAAGACTTAAAAACAACAAAAAAGACACACAGGATGTTTTGTAGAAGGTCATGTAGAGGAACACTGATGTATAAGTAGAGGCAGTGTAAGCATAGTGAACAGAACAATAGTGTGTGTGTGTGTGTGTGTGTGTGTGTGTGTGTGTGTGAGAGAGAGAGAGAGAGTGTGAAGCCTACAGAATGATTAACGATGCACAGGCACTGTTTGTTTGGTCCAGAGTGACTGAACTTTAGACACCTAATTATCGCCGCTTTTGTTGTTCTGAGCCGCTGATGGAGAAACGAGCAGACGTGACCTGGAGGAGGAGAGCGGAGGATGAAGGAGACGCTGTGTTGTCTGACGGATCGAATTGGCATTTATTCTGAGGGGAAAATACGCTCGACTGTGTACATGGTGTGTGTGTGTGTGTGTGTGTGTGTGTGTGTGCGCACGTGTGTGTGTGTGTGTGTGTGTGTCTGTGTGAGTGTGTGCTCAGATCAGCTTTTCTCTATAAAATTGTTCAGATTTCTGGATTCAGTAAAAGGTATGATTTATCATTTGTAAAACTGTAATGGTTGGATAACTGTTGAAGTATAAGAGGAATTAAACATGTGGAGAACGAACTGTTACAGGAAAATATCAGTAACAGTAACTCCACTTTATCACACCACCATAATTCATTGAATTCATTCTATTCCTCTGAAATAATGTTATACCCTACTCTATTCTACTTCACTATTTTCTCTTCTATTGCAATAATGGTCTGTTATATTTTGTTCTTCTACAATAATTTATTGCTCTGTTCTATTCTATTCTATTCTTATGTAATAATGTTCTATTCTATTCTATTTTACTGCAACAATATTCTGTTCTATTCTTCCATAATAATGTTCTGTTTCTCTTCTCTTCTGTTCTATTTTAATAATATTCTATTCTATTGTAATGGTGTACTATTCTGTTTTACTGTAACAATGTCTTGTTCTACTCTATTCTATTCTACTTCAACAATGATTTCCTCTATTCTGCTCTCTGTTTCTGCAATGATGATCTGGTATATTCTATTCTATTGTAATAATATTCTATTATATTGTACCTATTATATATTGTAACTATTCTATTCTATTCTGTTCTATTCTATGATTCTGTAATATTGTTCTTCTCTATTCTATTGTTTTAATAATGTTCTGTTCTATTCTTCTGTAATGATGTTTTATTCTGTTCTATTATTCTATTCTATTGTAAAGGTGGTCTATTCTATTTTACTGTAACAATGTCTCATTCTATTCTATTCGGTTAGATTATTTTCTATTCAATTCTACATCAGCAATGTTCTATGCTATTCTCTTCTATATTTTGGCATTAATGTTATGTTCTATTCTATTCTTCTCTAATAAAAAGATTTTATTCTATTCTTCTGTAATAATATTCTATTCTATTTTACTGTAATATTGTTCTACTCGATTCTGTTGTATTTTAATAAAGTTTTACTCTATTGTATTGTATTTAAATGTTACTGTAACGAAACAGGACTATATACAGGAAGTAAGCACAGGAGCAATGTCTTTATTTGAAACACAGCAGACAAAACACAGGAAACGCGGTCTAAACTGGACAAGGTTAACTGGGTTAAACATGGAACTTAAAGTCTAGGCATGGAACGAGAACAAACATGGAAATAAGACAGCTAGCATGCTAAACGTATTTGCTACTTCATTACCATATATGAATAATACTGCGCGAAGTGCACAGCAACACAAGGGGTTTAAATAACCAACATACTCAAACTAAAATACAGACACCTGGAGTAAATTAAGATACACCCTCATCAACCAAACATCAACCAATGCTGTAACAAGGGGAAACTAAAACAAACCAAGGTGCGTGTCCATATACAAAAGTCTCGTGCACACGTGCTCTTTAAAGCCGCGCGTGCCTGTCGACGCTGCAATGCCATCTGCCGGCGGGAGTGTAAGAGTTACATAAACTGGGAGTAGAGGCAGAAGCAAGCGCAGATCTTTATTTTTAAACAGAAATCAATACACATGAAATGCGGTCTATACTGGAAAAGATAATCGAGGTTAACCATGAAACTAAATTCGAGGCATGGAACGAGAACAGGACATGAAGACATGACCGCTTGGCATACTTAAACGTATACACCTATACATTCATACAGTTACTCAATACTGCGTGAAATACACAGCAACACGAGGGCTTTAAATAACAAACATAATCAAGCTAGAACACAGCTGGGACCAATAATGACACACCCTCGAACATCAACCAATGCTTAAACAGGAAGAGAACAAAACCAAAACAAAGGTATGTGTCCATAGGAAACAGTTCATGCCGTAACCTTGTGCACGTGTGTGTTCTGCAGCCACCTGTGCCCGTCGACGCCGCAGCGCCATTTGCCTGCGAGATCGTGACATTGAATAATGTTCTGTTCTATTTTATGGCAACAGTGTTCTGTTCTATTCATCTGTAATAGTGTTCTACTCTGTTCTCTTGTATTCTATTTTATTCTATTCCACTGTAATAATATTCTGTTTTATTGTAATGATGTTCTATTCTGTTTTACTGTAACAATAGCTTATTCTATTCTACCATAAGTCAACAATATCTTCTCTTCATTTTTCTTCTCTTATCTTCTCTTCTCTTCACTTTTCTTCTCTTCTCTTCTCTTCACTTTTCTTCTCTTCACTTGTCTTCTCTTCTCTGTTCCGGCAATAATATTCTGTTATATTCTATTCTATTGTTCTGTAATAATATTCTATGCTATTTTACTGTAACAACTATTCTATTGTATTCTATTATTCTGTGATATTGTTCTATTCTATTCTATTTTAATAATGTTCTGTTCTATTCTGTTCTATTCTATTTGATTCTATTCTACTTTAATAAAGCTCTTTTATAAAATATTGTACTTTAGGCACAAACGTGCTGCTGACATTTCCGGCATTTCGTGTGTGTCAAATGTCTGAATGCAATCCTGAAAGTGATGATTATGACTATTAAGCTGTGTAATGTGTCTAACGCTCAGAAACGACAGCATCTCAAATGACTCTCTGAGTTCAGAAAGAACACTGCCACAAGAACCCGAATCAATTTGCTGCTTCTGTGAAAGGACCGTGTCGAAGGCTGGTTATCATGTCCAGGCAGCTGTTCACACCTCTGACAACTGATTGGTCATCCTCCACTTTACATCTCAGCACAGGAACACCAGAGCTTTGAAGCATGGCAAAGGAACCATAAGCGACTGCCTACTTATTTTTTAGTCATAAAGTAAAGAATGTCAGAGGTGTTTTTGCTCCTCGGAAGGAAATCAGATAGCCGGGAAGGCAGAATGTTCAAACTTTGTTTTTGCAGTCACTGTAATATTTAATATGTTAGTGCAGCTGGCAGCCATTATCCTGGATTTCTCTCTCTCGCTCTTCTCATCTCTTCTCTTTAGATGTCCTACTTAAACTGTTAAACAGTTGGAGTTTGGATGGTTTTATGGCATGAACTTCTCATTATATGCCTATAATCTTTATTGTCACACAAAAGCAGACCTTTAGGAACTGATTGATCATCCTCTGCTTTAAGGTCACCATTGGGAAACACCAAAGCGTTGAAAAAGTGGAGGTATCACTGCTTTACCTGCCTTATCTGCTTTAACTGCCTTATCTGACTCAGCTGCTTTACCTGCCTATTCTGTCTTATCTTTTTATCTGCCTGATCTGCTTTATCTGCATTGCCTGCCTCATCTGCCTTATCTGCTTTGGTGTCAAGCACTGGAGCGAGGCATAACACAAACACAAATGGAGTAGGTGAAAGAAACTATTGTTAATGATATTTTGAGGGTGTGGCAGTGAGGGAGCTGCGGTTCTTGGTGTGGGACTGTCCTCGGTGTCACCGTGCCCTCATGGCAGAAGAATGGTGGCGACGCAAGGTCTCGGGGTGGCGACGAATTCCACGGCTCAACGGCACAGCAGCAGGAATATCTCCTCTGGGATCAAATCTGCAATGGTTGGTTTGGAGAAAATCGCGTTAGTACTCGTCCAGCCCAGCTTCGCCTCACCTCTCTCTGAGAATGCTGTAATTTATCTCTCCGGAGAGAGGGAGAAGCTGCGGCAATTATCTGTCGCCAATCGTGTCTTCTTACTGCTCTACCCTCCACTGCCACATGTGCCTTGTCTGTCCATAACAGTGGTGTTGAGTGCTAGTGCTGTCCATTTAGCACGACTGTGTCTGTTTGGAGAGACACGATCTGTTGCTTGTAATTGGGCTGGAACGGCCCATTGTCACACTTCTGCTTTATCTGCCTTATCTGTGTTATCTGCTTCATTGTCATAAGTAGACATTTTTTTCTTTATCCTCATTGGACCAAAAAAATCATACATTTTGGGAACAGAATCACAAACATCATCCTCCAGAATTATATAAATCCACCCATAACACATGGAATATGTGATGTTTTGAGTGTAAACATATGTTGATGCTGTATGGGTTTAAATTTTATCATTCAAACACAAAAAGTTTTCTTCAGTTTTTTTTTCAGATTTCAGAACAACAGCACCGAGCCTCTTCCTCTTTTCTAACTATATGTTCTCACCAAAAGATGAAAAATGCTCATGTTAAATGTAGTATGTCTCTTGTGGGCGTGGCCTCTTCAGTGTTCTGCTGAGACACAGTAATAGCCAAAATATAAATGCATCAAAAGCTAACTGGTTTAAGACAATTTAAATAATGATAATAACTAATTGGTGTGATTTTTTCCCCACATACACTCACCAGAGATATGAACTATCGCTGCTACTTCCTTCCAAGCTTTATTTTTCTTCTTAATGTCAATGTCTCTATACACATTTAAGGAGAGTTTGTATATGACAATATAAGATGAAACCATGGTTTTAAGAATTTCTTCCATTTTTTGCACACAAAACTGTATGTTGTGAGCGGGGAACTAAAGAAACTTTGAAATAATACATGCCATAATATCAGTCTGAGGAATTGTCTGAGTCAATTTTTTGTATTAATCACTTTAAATCTCAGTTGCTGTCACTGAAATAATCACAGACATATGTAGAAAATGAAATGGATTTATAGTTTTTTATTTTATTTTTAAAGCTGTGATGCACTGATGCAGTTCTGATGCTAAGACTATATTCTCATAAACCAGACCTCTACTTGTCAAAATACCAAATACTAATGATTACCAAACGCATATCTATCTATCTATCTATCTATCTATCTATCTATCTATCTATACACAGACACACACACACACACACACACACACACACACACACACATATATATATATATATATATATATATATATATATGTATGTATGTATGTATGTATGTGTGTGTGTGTGTGTGTATATAGTAGTGTATAATAATAGTAGTTATTATAGTAGTGTATAACTCTCAGAAATCCTTCGTCCCACTACTACTCCTGCTCCCACTCCAGCTCATGCACCGCCTTGCAAGTTTTTCTTTTCTTTTTCTTTTTTTCTTTTTTTTTTTAGGTTTCCTGTAATTTTAGCTCCTTTAGCTTCATGAGTTTTTTTTTAATCATGCAGCTCATCCCAAAGCTCCAGGGCACGTTATTGCTGTGCCTACGTTTCTAATAATGCAGCACTAACATCAGCGTTTCATTCCGCAACCAACACCAGTTTAAATATGACAGGACTGGGTCAAACTTTCATATCGCTTTCTTTCATTTTAATATCACTGCACTGCCACAGAGAGCCAGAAATTGCTGTTTAAATTGCGATTAAATTGAGATTTTGCTGAGACAAAACAGGAGACATTAAAATAGAGTTTAATAATGATCCACTAATTTCACTGGACTTTGGCTAGATTCGTGGTTTTGGCTTAGGATACTATTTAAATTGTGTTTGAACATAAATCAGTGTCGACAGAGTGTGTACACAACCACCCTATAATGGCAAAAATCCAGCCACTCCTTTTATTTTATATTCCCAATAAATCATAAAAAGCGTCTCAAAATGAGTCCTTTTTATATTCTCCCTAACATGACGTTACACTGGAACAAGCCCCGCCCAGGTACTCTGCCCTATTAGCATAGATCCACCCCTGAGTGAGCTGTACACAGTCCGCTATGTTCTCTGTGCTGAAGCAGCTATAGTGATAAGAAGAATGTCTCAGATTCAAAAGCATTGTAAGTGATCTATTGTTGGCTGCATGAATACAGTGAGGGAAATGAATACAGATGAATACAGTGAGGGAAATAAGTATTGAACACGTCAACATTTTTTTCAGTAAATATATTTCCAATGAGGTTATTCACATGAAATTTTCATTAAAATCAGAATTAATTCAATAAATTGGCAAATATGAAGAATTCACAACAATAAAATCCATAAATGAAGTTATGTGTAATAAAGTGGAATGACACGGGGGAAAAACATATTGAACAAGCTAAGAAAAAGCAGTTCTCCAAGGCAAGGTAAGGCAAGGAATCAGCTGAAACCTTTAAGTCATTAGAATGTAATTATACCTCCTATCTGTGCAAATTAATATCAGCTGGGTTAGTTGATGATTGATGATCTATCTATACAAAGGCTTTTCCATTAGCAAGGTGTCACACAATAAACATCTCATGATGAGTATAAGCAAAGAGCTCCCCCAAGACCTTCTGATCCTTATTGTTGCTAAACATATTGATGGAATCGGATACAGATATATTTCAAAACTTCTGAATCCTCCAGTAGGCACCATTGGGGCCATTATCCGCAAGTGGAAGCAACATCACTTCATCATCAACTGGCCACGCACAGGAGCTCCTCGCAAGATTTCTGACCAGGGAGTCAGAAGAGTAGCCCAAGAGCCAAGGACCACTCGGAAAGCACTCCAGAAACACTTGGAGGCAGCAGGTGCCATTGTCATAGAGAAAACTGGCAGGCGCCTGTGGCTCAAGTGGTAGAGCAGGTTGTCCACTAATCGTAGGCTTGGCGGTTCCCGGCCCACATGACTCTACGTGCTGAAGTGTCCTTGGGCAAGACACTGAACCCCAAGTTGCTCCCGATGGCAAGTTAGTGCCTTGCATGGCAGCTCTGCTACCATTGGTGTGTGAGTGTGTGTGTGAATGTGTGAATGAGAACCAGTGTAAAACGCTTTGGAACCACTAAGGTTAAAAAAGCACTATATAAGTGCAGACCATTTACCTAAACGACAAGCGATGCACTCCTTTGCTCATGCTCACCCTGCAAGACTCAGTTACTAAATAAAAGGCATGTCAAAGCTTGTTTAAAGTTTTCTACAACTAATTTGGACATGCCTATGAAATACTGGGAGAGTGTTGTCTGGTCAGACGAGAGCAAAATTTAACTTTTTGGCTGTCATACTACACACCATGTTTGGAGAAGAAATGGCACTGCATATCACCCTAAAAACACTATACCAACAGTGAAGTTTGGAGGTGGAAGCATCATGGTGTGGGGCTGTTTTTCATCGCATGCTACTGGCAGACTTCATATAATTGAAGGAACGATGAATGGAGCCCTTTACCGGGTGATTCTTGAGAAGAATCTGCTGCCATCCACCAGGATGATGAAGATGAGACATGGGTGGACCTTCCAGCAGGACAACGATCCAAAGCATACAACAAAGGAAACTCTCAATTGGATTCAGAGAAAATAAATCAGTCATTTTGTAAATTTTCTTGCACCTGGATGTACGTATTGAAGTCTATGAGGAGGTTAAAATTCAGGCTGCATGTGACAGGCACAAAAAAAAATGGTGAGAAAAAAAAGTTGTTGGATTTTGCAATAACCAACACAAAACAATAATAATTACAAATATTTTGTTGTAAGGCTTTTAGAAAAACAGCTCGAGAGAAAGAAAGGTGTCATTCTTGTTATCCACCTCCTGGGGTCGCACTTTAGCCCTGGCTATGGAGCTGTCCATTGTCCTGAATATAATACACAGTTCATTAGAGTGAATTAAAGTGTTAAAGTGACCAGATCTCTGGACTTTGGTTCTCCGCGTCTGTAAGAGAAGTGAGAACCGAATATAAACAACACAACACTGCATATGAGAAAACACAAATGGATTGAACATGCTGTAATGACGCACAATTAAATATGTTAGTGTAAATATCAGACTGTATAGTAATGTATTATTAACTATATTTGTACCAAACAGAGGTGCAGATTAAATTTCGGTGCGTAAATGTAACGCAGAGGTCCTGAGGACACGCAGATTGCACGTGTATGCAGGGCAGAAAGAGTCAAAATTATTGTTCAGGAAAACTGCACATAAATCATAACATAAGATCACTTGTAGATTAAATACATCAGGAAAACGTCTCATATAAAGCGTAACAGGTTTCCTCTGAATCTCTTCCACTGTTTTACTGTGTTTTCTAATTGCAGAGACATTATCGCACCGTCCTTTGGACGAACCTCCCGGTGATCTTTGGGTGATTTGTGATTTGTTAATCTCCATATTCTCAACATCTTCATGAGCCATAACTTTCCTCCAGTCTTTAATTGAGTAGCCTAGCTTTTCAAGGGTCGCGTGTCTTTAGTCAGCTCGTCTGCGACTAAATTGTAAAAAGATTTACAGATTTTGTTTTTTAGACATGAAATATCACAGGACATTTATTTTTAATAAAGCACCACTGCTTTTGTATCACTACTGGGAAATTGTTTGCAGACCTATACTGTGTATCGTCATGCATATCTTGTATGACAAAACCACTACGTGCGTGCGTCTCTGGCAGGTACGCCTAGCAATAATCAGCTGAAACAGCATGGCTGTAACATTCGAGAAAAATCTGGTCCAGTCATCTTTTTTCCAGTCTAATATCCGTGATGTACTAGTACACCTCAAGTGTATGATGAAGAAGAGCGCAGAAACGTCATGATGGTTATAAGACCCGTTGTGCACTGAGGAGTCGATTTTGTCCCGTTTCACCCCGCATACTCTCCGCCTGCCTCGTGCAGCAGGGGGTCCGGTAGCTTTGCGCGTTTTAGACAGCTCAGTCATCACAGGGGAACTTCTCGACGCGAACACTGCAGAGCACTTCGCACGTCGCACAGCTGCGCAACGCGTCTTTCCCCGTCTAACGCACGCGTAAACGTCTGCGCATTTAACGTCGCGCGTTCAGAGTCCTGCGGGATGTTTTGTCGGAGATTTGGATTTCGAGGAAATTCGGACTAATCACCCATCTGTGCAGCAAAGTTGGGATTTTGTAGTTTGTTGTTGTTTTTTTTTCTTTTCCCATCGCAATAAACACAAAGCGCGCGGTTCAAGAAGCTGAGGGCTGATGGAAATGGTGCACTAAACCGAGACCGTGAACGCGCCACTTGCTTGCTGGGTTTTTTTTTTCTTTCTTTTTGTCCCGTCTTTCTGATTGTTCACCGGGAAGAGGTGCGTGCAGCATGCGTTCCGCGCGCGCGTTTACCGGATTCACCGGCGCGGTTCGCGGAGACGTTATCGGAATATATCATCTCAGGATTTGGTGAACGGCACGAGCTCGGACGACGGGGGGAATAATGGTGAGAAGATGCCTGCTGAGCATCAAACCGTTCAGGTGAGTGAACACGCGCGCGGTTTAAACCGTGCACAGAACAGGAATGAATTGATCAGGATTAGAAGCACGTGCAGTAGCGCGCAAGGTGCTTAATTAGCGCACTGTTGGACTCGTATTGTACCGCACAGGCGTAGAATCACTCACTACACCCCAATCGCTGCTCTGCATAAAGTATTGGCACCCCATCTATCCTGTGCATCAGTGGAAAGCGCTCTTGATCTGGGACGAGGAGCTTACTCAGTACCTAATAAACTGGCAGCTCGCTGTAAGACTACACTCCCGTGTCAATACAGTACTGATAGTAATATTTCCATAGTGCAAACAGAGGCGCATGTGCTCCTGCTTTATTGTGTATTTTGTGTACCAGTGGTTCTCAAAGTAGGATTCCAGTGGTGGAGATCAGAGCACAAGTTTATCACAGTGATTATATTTATGATTATAGCCTACTTAAGCTATAGATGTTAAGTGAACTAAATGGTTTTAATTCAAACTTGTAAATTGGACTCTAATATATTAAAAAATACAAATCTCTATGGTTTTAACCGATATCCACGAAGAGATATTAGCGTATACATTGTAAATAATGACGATAATATTGAATAGTTGCATTTTATGTTGATGAAATAATTCTTTAAATGTGCATACACTGCACAAAAAGAATTCTTAGCCAGTGAATACAGTATATCTTTAATGTGGGGAAAATTGATTGAATATTTTTTTTATTATGAGATTATTAGGATATAAATTATTGCAAATATCAGATTATTGAGCATGTCTGTGGAAACGTTTACTCGTTCCAAGTTTGACATTTTCTAATTCTATTGGCATCTGCTGGTAGAAGAAAGCACAAAATGAGTAAAAGTGCATCGAAACAGGTTTAATAGTCATATAGCTGGTTTGTTCTTGTAGTAGGAAATACTCGATAAATTTGACTATGTTCTACATATTTTGTCTTTTTTTTTCAATTTAGTAAGCAGGTAACAGCAACAGATTAATTTAAAATATCTCAACATGGCAACCCATACAGCACCAACACATGAATATAATTTCCAGCTTGTACACGATTGTAAACTACGGTTAAGTACTGGTTATTTGTCACCATAAAAACAGAAATGAGCTGGAAAATATATAGAATTAAACACCCATGTGTCATGCTCTTATATGAAAATAATCAACGGCGTAGTGGGGTGAAGAGGCGGAGTTACTGTCACCATGACAAAGTCGATTATTTTCCTATAACAGCACGGCCTGAAGTGTTTAATTCCTCTTACACCGCAGCAATTTGCCAATAAAAATGATTTGATTTAGTAATGAATAACACATCACACTTTTTTTTATCCATTTATGGTTATGGTTCATGTTGTGAAACATGTTGGTTCCTGTTCTCACTTGCGTTATAGCAGCTATAAACAGTCACCAGCTTCTTACCAAGAATCCGCACAGCGTAAACTATTCTGTCCTGAAGATCTTATAAAACTAACTGTCACAAATCGCTGACACTGGAGACTCCTTCCATTAATGTGAATATTTAAAAAAAATACATTGTGTCTAGTTAGTAACAAAAAGGGGTCAATTTCATACCTAAGTGCATACAATAATACAAAGCTCTACACCAATACAAACAATAATCATACAAATGACTATAATGTAAAGAAACAGGAGTATTTAAAAGTATTTTGGCAAGTAATAATGATAAAATATCGCATTTTTATGTCTTCTACTCTAGTACAAAGTCTTTATAGTATGTCATATTACAATTGGCTGTTTTTTAAAAAAATGAAGGATGCACAATTGTAAGAACTTACTGTTAGTGGTAAGCGATATGACATAAAAAATATCATATCACGATACTCGAAAACATTTCTACGATACTCTGTGAAAAAAAAAACTGTAAAAGAAATAAATGAAATTAACTCGAAGATGAGTTTGATGGTACTTTTAGTTGCAAAAATATTTCGAATGAAGAGGAGGGAAACAAAGCTGTGACATTTTAAAGCATTTTAATGACTGAGTAGAAAATTCCAACCTTCCAATGAATTTGTAATTGTTATTAAAATAATGTCAAAAAAGTATACTGTGGCTTAATTTATCACGATAAATATCACAGTAATGATTATGTCATAAATTATCCATACCTCCTATACATGTGTAAGTGCACGCCTTAAAGTAAATAAAAATGATTGCAGTTAGTGTGAGTGATTGGCAGAATTTGGGACATTCGGGATTCATCCCGTGTCTTTCCACATACCTGGATTATGGAAGCAGATGTTCGTCCAGTGAGTGGCTGAGCACGGATTTCCCATGATGCCGAGGGTGATCTGAAGCACGACTCTCACCACCGTCCCCAAGGAGTCTCGGACAGCTGCCCAGATTTTGGCTCCGTATTTCCGTTTGCTGCAGCGGCAGGTTGCAGCTGTCATTTTATACTTATGTAGAGCTTTAAAGTGTATGAGATTCAGCCTGGGAATGTCTGATCTATTTCTTAATGCATCAATTCTGAGTGAGCAGATCATTTTTTCTCCAATGTTTTTTTTTCTTTTTTACACATTTCTTACTGTAACACCTGCTTTGTGCTCACTGCGTGAATTGTGAAGCTGAACGAGGTGCGAAAGCTGGAAAAGGACAAAAACTCTAAATCACAGAGACACAAATACAGACTGAGAGACACACCTAGTTTATTCCCATGTTAAAATATCAACCACAGTCTTTAAAATAAATTATATATATATATATATATATATATATATATATATATATATATAGCGCACAGGTTTATATTAAAAAGCTTGTTCTATTATGTTATCGTTTCTGTAGTAACAGCTCATTCATAGGCACTTAATAAATAACTTAAACATTAGTTTATATGGTGAAGTTTTCTGTAAGGAGATGTTTACTGTATATAACGTTTAAGAAAGGAGTCTCCAGTGTCAGGGGTAAAGCCGTAGATGTTTTGCGACACCTTCAGTACACAGGAGTTTAAACTTTGTGGTTTCTTGGTAAAACGACAATTTCATGTCATGTTATAATACATTCATAAGACTCTTCATACACATTGTTATAATTACTCAGGAAAGTGCATTACAGTTTATCTTTATTATACGTTATGAATCTTTAACACGATGCATTATAAGCAGTGTTCATGACACGTTGTATCACTTTGCACAGCGCGTTATGAGAAGATATTGTTTATAATGTGTTTAAGCACTACTTGTCATGCATTCTTTTTAGTCATTTGTAAACGCATTATAAACGATGCTACAAACTTTTTATTTTCATGACTTATGAGTGCATTATAACACGTTGTGTCAGTATACATATGGTCTTCATAGAAACTGTTACCACTTGTTTTGTGGAACGTTATCTGTCACTATAAACAGATAAAAAGTATGAGATTTGTATACAATTGTAATTGTTAGCAAATCGCTGTGGTATAAGAGGAATAAAAGACTTCACGTTGTGCTGTTATAGGAAATGAATAATCTTCAGGGTGGTTAGAGCAACTCCGCTTCATCACACCTGTCCACCTGTCGCTGATTATTTTCCTGTTACCGCATGACACTGTGTGTGTTACTACTCTCTCTCTCTCTCTCTATCTTTATCTCTCTCTCTCTCTCTCTCTCTCTCTCTCTCTCTCCTAACACAGAGCTTCTAGCTGATAAGGAGGTTTTCAGATCGTTGTCGTGCTTTAGTGTCGCCTCTTTCAAAAGCGAGGGCTAAATTTTTTCCCGAAAATCTCATAATGTCACCCTCACAGCAGTCACCGATCCATCCAGAATCTGATCCCCACTCGCCCGGAAAACCAATTAGGAGACGGCGGATTTTTGCTCCGAGCCAGCAAGCAGACCGAAGCAATTACTTTAAATCCGGTAATTAGTGGTGATACAATCTCCCAGCAAGCCTGCGGCCTTCGGAACACTTTTAAACAGTAAAGAGAGATGAATTACTCACATGTGACACGCTCAAAACTTCTCTGTGTGTGTGTGTGTGTGTGTGTGTACTTAGGCTGAGAGCCTCTGGGTTATGAAATTTCTATATATGTCACTTACAACAAGATTCATAAAACAGGTCATTTATCTGTTTAGCCTCTGGCTCAGTTTCTCTAAAAAACAAACAAACAAACAAACAAAAAGATATATAGATAGATAAGAAAGCAAGCAAGAGGTTAAACAAACTAATGAATTAAAAACAAGCAAACATCCGGTAAACAAACACACAAACAAACAAACAAATAAACAAATAAATAAATACATAAACAACTTGGTGTGGTGATGAGTTCCTGTTATGGAGGTAATAATGTGTAAGGTGAGCTGCAGCAGGCTGGGGAGATTAATCCAGCAGGGGTAATCCAGGGTTGGTGCAGTTAGTGTTATTATCATGCAGATGCAGATGGTGTGTCAGTAATGATGGGAACAGCGTCTCCTCTTTCAGTCTGCTGTCGGACTTTCATCTGTCGTTCTTCATTTGTGTCGTAATGATGGGAGAAAACCACGTAATGACAAAACTGTCCTCTGTGTTGCCTCTGTGTTATTGTTTATTTATACACTACATGTGCAATCATCTGAGCTCTGAACTTATTACTGAAGTGTGCACTTTCTTCATTTACACTACAGCTACATTCATTTCTGCTTTCTTTCCTCTTTTCATTATTTCCTTTCTCTTTCTTTCCTCCTTATATCCTTGCTTCCTCTTTTCATTATTTCCATTCTCTCTCTTCCTTCCTTCCTTCCTTCCTCCCACCTCCTTTCCTTCCTTCCTTATTTATTTCTTCCTTTTTCTCTTCATCTACTCATCTTTCTCTCTCTCCTTTCCTTCTGCTTTACCAGTTTATTTATGGTACTTCCTTCCTTCATTATTTCCTTATTTATTTTCTTTTTCTTCCTCTGTCTTCCTCTCTCTCTCTCTCTACCTTACTCTGTTGCCCCTCTTCCTTCCTTCCTTCCTTCCTTCCTTCATTCTTCTTTCTATCTTCCTTATGTCCTTCCTTCCTCTTCCTCTCTGTCTTCCTTTCTCTCTCTCAATTCCTTCTTTTTTTTCTTTCTTTCTTTCTTCCTCCTTCTTCCTTTCTGTATACACTCTCCTTTCTTCCTTCATTATTTCCTTATTTATTTATCTATTTTCTTTCTTTCTTTCTCCCCATCTCACTCTACCTTACTCTATTCCCCCTCTTCCTTCCATCCTTCCTTCTCTCCCTCCCATCCTTCCTTCCTCATTTCTTTCCTTCCTGTCTCCTTCCTTAAGCCCCAAAGAGCTTATATACTTCCTTCCTTGAGTATCTTTTTACACTTTTTATTTACTAATATTTAAAGCCCAAAACAGTTGTTATTCTACACTTCTTTGACTTGCCCCTCTCTTCCCCCCCCCCCTTTCTTTCTGTTCTGAAGGATCTTTGTGGTGGGGATCGGCTTCTTCAGCCTGTGCTTTTTAATGACCTCTCTGGGAGGCCAGTTCTCGGCCAAACGTCTCACCGACTCTCCGTTTACCGCCCGCACCGAAGGTAACTCTCATTCAGGAGTGTAAAAAGCGCTAAAAGCTGAGCAGCCCTTGGGGCTCCATCTGAGGCGTGGGTGTAGAATGCAGTGGAGACGTCTGAGCTTGTTAAGGGCAGAGTGGGGTTTATTTCAGGTCATGGCTGAAAAGCCTCTGCCCCACTGATGTGCTCTGAGCTTTAAGGTCAGCTCACTTTATTTCCCTCTCTCTTTCTCCTCCTGGGTGTATAACGAGGAAACGGATCCCTGGAGTCTCGGGAAATGGTTAAGCCTCAGGATACGTGTTTCTGCGGATTATTCTGAGAATTGGGCCGAGAATGCAATTGTACATTTACACAGAGTGCTCCGGGCAGCGCAGCCTGCAGCTGTTACATTTAAACCACTTTGGGCAAAAAAGTGTTTGCTAAATGACAAGTGTACCCTGTGTGTGTGTGTGTGTGTGTGTGTATGTGTGTGACATTTTATTTAGTGTGCGTGATGCAATAATTTGCTATTGTTTAAAATGAACTTAAACTGAATTCAGTCTGCACTGGTTTTTCACCTCACTTCACCCTAACCACTAAGCTGTTCACTAGTAGCCATCCCTGACTTGAGTTTATTGCTGGTTGCCATGGTTTCACAGCACTGGATTCTGATTTGACAGAAAGAGTTGATTCATTTTCTGTAACAGCAGCTCTGACAGTAGTGTAGCTGCGAATGACAGGTTTATATTAATGCTCTCGTTCTAATATGTTATTGTTTTCAGTTTGCTGTAAGGAGATGATTATGTAACATTTAGGGAAGGAGTCTCCAGTGTCAGCGCTTTGTAAAAGAGGACAGAGGAGTTTTACGCTTTGCGGTTTCTCTGTAACATGACAAACTGCATTTTTTTTTAAAAAGGAAACTAATCAACACCTTCTGACCAATCAGAGATGGTGGTTTGAATTATACTCCAGAGGAGAGTTTTTCAATCCAGGAAGCTGTGGGGTTCTTGGTCTTCTGAGAGATGACAGGAAAGGGAAGGCAGGAGGGAGGAGCGGAGAGACGGATGAGGATGGAGGCGTAGAAGGAGAGCCGAGGAAGACGTTTGTCTCCTCGTCGTGGAAATCTCATTACGAGATCTGCCTCAGGGGGATTTTTACCCGATGTCACCTGTCTCACTGTGGCAGCTCACATCACGTCTTCTGTTCTCCATCAGCCACAGGGATGGGCCCCAGGGTCTGAATGTGTGTGTGTGTGTGTGTGTGTGTGTGTGTGTGTGTGTGTGTGTGTGTGTGTGTGTGTATGTGTGTGTATGCTTGTGTGTGTGTGTGTGCGTGTGTGTGTGTGAGTTTGTGTGTATGTGTGTGTGAGAGAGCGAGAGAGAGAGCGAAAGAGAGACAGTTCTCATCATCATCTTTCAGTTTGAACCTTAGGATCTTCATCTGTGACGTATGAAGTGTCTTACGTGTGTGTGTGTGTGTGTGAGAGAGAGAGAGAGAGAGAGAGAGAGAGAGAAAGAAAGAGAGAGTTCTCATTATTATCTATCTGACAGTTTGAACCTCAGGCTTCTCATTTGTGACATTAGAGTGTGTGTGTGTGTGTGCGTGTGTGTGAGTGTGTGTGTGTGTGTGTGTGCGTGTGTGTGTGTGTGTGTTTGTGTGTGCATGTGAGAGAGCGAGAGAGTGAGAGAGAGAAAGAGAAAGAGGGAGAGTTTTAGTCATGACAGTTCCACTCTAGTATACACACTTTTGTCAGTTTACCACAGTATGTGGTGTGTGTGTGTGTGTGTGTGTGTGTGTGTGTGTACGTGTGTGTGTGCGTGTCAGTAACTTTGGAGATTCGTGCCCCTTAATCAGTAAGTCATTTGGTCAGTGAGTTAAACTGAGAGCTCTATCCCTTGTGTTAGTGAATCATTTCTGTCTTGAGTCAACAAATCAAGCCGTCTGTTTCGAGTCTGTTTTAGATGGCAGCCTGATCACATTTGAACACATCTGAACTCAGAACGAATCATTTTAACTGAACAGATTCAAATGATTCCAGCCACTGAAAAGATTCATAAATTGAATCTGTTGCTGTGTCTGAAATCGCTCACTTGTTCACTCATTCACTGTTCCCTATATAGAGAATGACATTTGAGTCCGCTATATGGGGAAGAAGTGAAGGAAAATGAGTGAGCGAATTCGGATGCTGATAATGAGTCAGAGAGCACTCTGTCGCGGACATTATGGAGTGTATCGTAAAACAGTAAGGTTCATTTTCTCACTGTTTATTTGTCACATTTATTGTATTAGTTGATAAAGAGAACAAAAACAACTGCTAGTCATGCTTATGTACTATTAGGCTTATTTAGTATATTTAATACATATATTTATTATATTTAAAAATAAAAAAGAGAATAAAAACACTACTGTCTGTCATTTATTTTATTTGTTTATTTAAAAAAAGTAGAAAAGAACTATTTTTGCTGGGTTTCATTTTCATGGTGTGTTCCTGTCAGTGTCCTCAAGCTGACTCCTGAGCTAAACCTGGCGAAAAATGTATTCCATCTGGCTAGTTTTGGATTTGGTGAAACTTTTTTCCTGAGTAGAAGAAAAAGGTGTATTTCAGAATGAGCTACAACTTTAAGGCGTACTTTGTTCAAAGATGCAATCTATCTCTAAGAACAAATTTTTGTATGGCATTTGGCAGATGCCCTTATCCAGAGTGACTTACATTTATACAACTGAGCAGTTGAGGGCCTTGCCCAAGGGCCCAACAGTGGTAGATTGGCAGTGTTGGGGCTTGAACCACTGCCCTTCCGATCAGTAACTCAGAGCCTTTATCCACTGAGCCACCACTGCCCCATACCATATTTTGTCTAAGACATTAGACAAAATATATACAGCTGTTAACTAAATAGCTGACGACTAGATCCTTCCAACTCCAGCAAGAAACAAATGCAACTAAATACATTTTCCCCAATCAGTCCTTAAATTTATTAATAAGTAGTCGAAAATAGTATTTTCTAATACGTATGTGAATACTGTACATACATGTGTTAACTAATATACAAGAAAAATCCACCAAATTATCATTTGATGTGTATAGTTGGTCATTTAAAAGTTACATCGCAAACTCATAAGTGGCTGAAAATAAATACTGTGCCAATCAATCAATAATCTGTATCATTTTGCTTCGAAATATCTCAGTACAGATGTTTTAATTAATAAAACGTTACGCTCACATTTGTAAAAGTTGCCACCTCCGATGTTCTCGTCCGCCATGTTTATTTTTCTTTTGCGTTCTATCGCCGTTTCGCGTTGGAGTAGGGGAAATAGTGTGTTGGCGAGTGTACATTGGATGTACACACGAAATCAGAGTGCATTGTGGGTATAAACGAGTGAACGAATGTAGGGAAGGAAGTTGTTCACTCAGAACAGACACCACTACAAAATGGCTGACACCCAATATAGTGCACAAAATAGGAGATAGGGAGCGGTTTGGGACACAGGAAGTGTGATCTATTAGAAGCCTGAAGCAAAGCTGACTGCAGAGACGCCGTTATGATGACTTACACACACAATATGCTAAACTGGTAGCTATAAACTTCCATTATTTGTTAGCCACATTAGCATCAACACCATAGCATCAGCTATACTTGGAGTAAGAGGAATGTTTTATAATGTAAATTGTGTTTTTAGCATATGTGTGTGTATATTTGAGGGGTCAGGGGTTATGCTAGACTGGCTGACTGCCTCTTAGCACACTGTGTGTGTGTGTGTGTGTGTGTGTGGACTTGATTAATTAGCTGCGTGTGTGCTGTAGCCTGAAAAGATGTCTGCTGGCTCATTAACCACAGAAGAGTGTGTATGTCCTCCCGCCGTCCCAAGACACACTCCTTTATGAGTGTGTGTGTGTCTGTGTGTGTGTGTATGTGTGCATTTCTTTATGCTTATGTAAGTACTGAACGTGTGTAACCATATGTTCATGAGTGTGTGTGTAGATATAATGTAATATTTATAAGATTTATGAGCATGTCTGCATTTCCACCTCCACATGGGTCACTTTTCTTAGTGTCTGTAGCCAGTGTATTGTGCTGCAAAAAGTATTGGCGCCCCTACGCATAATACCACCACTAAGCGGCGATTGTTATAGACATAGAGATGCTTTTCTTTATCTCACAGTCAGTGCTGCAGGATGTTAGGAGATACTGTTTGTCGCAATTTCATGGATTTTTCAAAAAGATTATTTCTTGTCACACTCAACGAGATTCCAATAAAATTTATAATAAAATTCTAAAATAGACAGTGTGAGTCTCTACATCAGATGTGTTATAGATAGACCTTCGATTAAAGTATTTTGTTTACAGTCCTTTACATCAATAAGTTTCAATGTCCAATAAGTTTCTGACACAAATGACCCCTCTCACACTCAGTACCTGGTCCATTTCCAAGTTTTCTGAATCCCCGTGTCAAGTTCTTGTTATATTATGTTCTTGTACTAAAGCCATTCCTACATTTGCATTTGTATTCTGTTATGTGTGATTGAATCATTTGCATCAAAATTGAGATTTGTGCGACTTGAGTCAATGAATCA
Organism: Ictalurus furcatus; assembly: GCF_023375685.1. Lineage (NCBI taxonomy): Eukaryota > Metazoa > Chordata > Actinopteri > Siluriformes > Ictaluridae > Ictalurus > Ictalurus furcatus. The sequence goes on from NC_071266.1 coordinate 11,596,013, forward strand.
TCCATCCATCCATCCATCTTCTACCGCTTACTCCTTTTCAGGGTCACGGGAAACCTGGAGCCTATCCCAGGGAGCATCGGGCACAAGGCGGGGTACACCCTGGACAGGGTGCCAGTCCATCGCAGGGCACCCAATCACACATACTCACACACCTATTCATACACTACAGACTAAGTGAATCATTTGCATCAAAATTGAGATTTGTGTGACTTGAGTCAGTGAATCATTTGCATCAAAACTGAGATTTGTGTGATTTGAGTAAGTGAATCATTTGCATCAAAATTGAGATTTGTGCAACTTGAGTAAGTGAATCATATGCATCGAAATTGAGATTTGTGTGACTTGAGTCAGTGAATCATTTACATCAAAACTGAGATTTGTGTGATTTGAGTCAGTGAATCATTTGCCTCAGAATTTAGATGTTTGCTCTTGAGTTGGTGAATCATTTGTATCCAAATCGAGATTTAAGTCAGTAAACTATCTATGTTAAAATTCAAGATTTTCACCTCTTGAGTCAGTGAGTCATTTCAGTCAAAACTGAGATTCAGACCTCTCTGGTTCAGTGGGTCAGTTTTTGAATAAGCAAATCTTTTGGTCATGACATTTAAAAAAAAGTTATATGTTTATCTGTCGGAGTGTTTAAATGTATGTGCCGAAATTGATCCCTCTTGAGTTTTCCATGAGTCTGTTTTAGACAGCATGGTGAACGGGCCACACTTTTAAGCAAATTAACTCAATCTAAACAAATCATTTAAGTGAAAAGAGTTGAGTCAGTGATAAGACATCAAACTCGGCTTTAAGCTTTTCACAAATTCAGACTAAAACCAGGTTAAATCAGGCAAAATCATTACATTCAGACTGCAATTACACTGTGAGAATGGTGCATCTCTGTTGCATTTATTTGCCACATAACATGTCAGAATTAAAAGGAAAATCAGATGTCATTGTTGAGGTGTGTGTAAATGTGTCCTGTGGCTGTTGTAGGAGGGTGCCAATATTTTTGTGCAGCACAACACATAGGCCAAGGTCAGTGATTGTTCACTTACAGATGATGAAATGGCTAATGCAAGGTAAAAGTGCTTTTAAAAGTGTGTGTGTGTGTGTGTGTGTGTGTGTGTGTGTGTGTGTGTGTGTGTGCGTGCTCATCATAGCTAATGGTGTGTAAAGTGATGTATGTCACGGCGTCAGGAAAACAATGCTTTCCCATCTGCTCAGATTTTAACAACACACACACACACACACACACACGCACACACACACACACACACACACACACGTGAGCTTTAACAAGACACATTTTCTTTCTTTATCACAGTGAGCTTCAGTTACTGTCAGCATCTGTGTATGCAAATGTACTGACATATTGTTCCACAAACACACACACACACACACACACACAGAATAAAGTGCATCTGACAGCACACACTGCTAAATTATGATTTATAACACGAACAGAGCTGCAGTGTGTTTTTATATATGCAGAGTGTTCGCTGTAATAAACTGCAGTGCACAGTGTGTGTGTGTGTGTGTGTGTTATTTTTCACCTCTTAACCAGACATTGAATGTGATCCCACTGTCTCTTTCCAGAAGAAAAGATTTATTGCATTTATGTATATTTGTGTCTGACGTTTATCACACACACACACACACACACACACACACACACATACACACTGCTTTGTCATACTGCTTTGTCCACCATGTTTGTTTTCTCACTTACCCCATGAACTATGATCTGATTGGTCAGGAGATTAAAAAAGCAACTGATGTCATGTGAAAGCAAACTAGCAAGAGAGCTAAATTAGAGCAAGCTAACAAAAGCTACAAAAGCAAATTAAAACAGACTAGCAAATCAAGTGAAAGCTAACATAGCAAGTGACTACGAACGATCAAGCATAACAAACAAAAGCTATCTAATAGTAAAAGCTTATATAAGGACCAAAACACACTAATGAGTGAAAGCTAACCCAGCATGCAAGAAGCAATCTAGCAAGAGAGCTAAACTAGCAAACAGAAACTAACAAGGCTAAAAAGGGGAATGTAAACAAACCAGCCAATTATTAGCTATCTAAACAACAAAAATGAACTATTAAGTAAGAATTAAATTAAACTAGAGCATCAACATAGCAAATGAAAGCAAACTAGTAAGAGAGCTAAACTAGAGCAACAAACTAGCAAACAAAGGGTAATATTGTGAGCAAATGCTACAAAAGGGTGATTGAAAAAACTAGCAAGTAAACAAAAGCTAAGGAGAGAAAGTCAACTAGTGCGTATAAAACTAGTCTAGCAAATGAAAGCAAACTAGAGAGAGAGGCAAACTAGAGAAAGTTAAATAGCCAATAAAAGCTAGTGAGTAAATCTAAAAAAAGTGCGAAAACAAACTAGCAAGTAAAAAAGAAACTATCAAGTGAAAGCTAATTTAGTGAGGGAAAGCTAATCTAAATTAAAATCTATATTTTATTTAATTTTTTATTGAGAGAGAGAGAGAGAGAGCTGTCAATCAAGTGTGCTCATTAGAATATTAGGCCAGGCCCATTACTCGAATGAGTCCGGTCCTCGAATTCAGCTGTTTTTTGTGTTTTGTACAATACCCTGCAAATGTAATAAATTTGCTAATAAAGACACTCATAAAAATAATTGATAATTAATGTTT